>NW_019384340.1:899618-930139 GCF_000671375.1 Centruroides sculpturatus | reverse complement strand
CTTTAAACACCTCGCTTTCCTGGCTAGTTCCTGCTTAATTTTTCATGAGATCAGCATGTATTTTTGTAGCTTTCTCGCAAATAATTGCTTCTGATACGGTGTCTCTAGCACACTGTTTTTCAGTTATCCAAAGCAAAAGCAATTTCTCAACATGATTTAATGTCTTCGATCTCTGTTTAGAAATTGATTTAACCCCTTTCACAACGTTAGCAGATTTAATAATGTCTTTATTTTTCACGATTGTCAATATCGTCGTTCTCGGAATACGGTATGCAACAGTTAAAATCTCGAACACGCGTGCCACCTTCATATTTCTCAACAATCTCTTTTTTCAGTTGTGATTCTAGTCATTTTTTATTTTCTGTTGCTTTTCATTTGCCTTCTTGCAATTTATGATTAATAATAAACTTTTACTTACAATTAAAATCAGAAGAAATATCTAACAAAGTTCTAAACTGTGGCACCGCGAATGTCTAGTACACCGACAGTTGTTCATAGATGGCGCGTATAATTAAGTCGCATACCGAACAAAAGTCGTATACCGAGCAAAATTTGTTTTGTCCAAACAGGACGTATTCCGAATTTGACGTATTCTAAAGCAGACGTATACCGAGGTTCCACTGTATTTGAAATAAATTAAACTTTTTAAAATTATTGTAGTTATTTGACAACAGATGGAAGCACGTGTCAGTCAATATTAGCATAATTTATTCTAAATAGAAAACACACTTTTACGTCATCTTGACGTAACTGTCTTCTCTTTTTCTAATGACGAAGCGTAAAATGGCGTCAGATTGACATAATACCTCTTACGAATTTAAATAAATAAGTTAATAAATAATGGAAAAAAAGCATCATCTATTATCTAAAGCAGTTTAAAATCCTATAAATAATTGTAGGCGCACTATATAGAAATTTCTGAGAAATATGTTATAAGAATTAAGTCAAATATTAAAGAAAAAATGTATATAAATTCCAAGCTCGCTTTTATGGTAATTAAACGAAATAAATACGACAAAATTAAATGTATTCTGACATTAAAAATCATTTTTATGTGACATATTTTTGAGTTATGCTTCTTGGAATTCGTAAAAAAGAGGGGTTAAAAAGTTAAAAAAAACGACAAAAAAGTTATCTTTTTATGTATATAAATACATTCTTAGTAAGATTTAATAAATTCGGCAGGTCCCGGCTCGAATGTGTTAAGTTTTTTTCATTCTTGTGTTTATGAGGAACACGTGCCTGATGTGTTCTATCGATTTATTCAATGTTTGGGCATATATTTGAATGACAAACTCTCATTCCTCGTCAATACATTGAAGAATTCCTCTCTTTTTACTCTTAATTGTATTTAGGGTAGAAAATCCTAATAAATAGGATATTGAAAATTGTAGTAAAATGTTCAAAGCTTTTTTAGATATTGCCACATATTCTTCTTTTATAGAAATCCAATAAGCTTCAAGAGACAATTCCTTATGTTTTATCATCAATCCACGATCACTGGATATAGCTACCAGTTCTTCTTCTGTTAATAAAGAGATTGCGGCCGAAGTTTTCACGTTGAGCGCCGCCATCTTGTAAGCCTAGAAGTTTGACGACGGCGTTTGGAACGTCGGGCATGATTACACTGACGTTCCAAACGCCAACGTCAAACTTCTAGGCTTACAAGATGGCGGCGCTCGACGTCCGACGTTCACGTTTTCGTGTTGAAAACTTCGGCCGCAACCTCGCTAGTATTCAAAATTTCGGTATCAGAAGACATTTCTACGTTACAAGTAAGGAAAGAGCATGAATAATTTATAGTTTTGAATGATTTTTTTTTATCTCGATGAATCTAAACTTTATAAAAATTGTATGAGGTCTATATCGAGAAATGATTAATTTGATATCTAATCAGCTCAAAACTAGAAATGGAAGGGGGAATAACATATTTGGTATTCGTGTTTAGATTACAAAAAATTATCGACCTAATTAAGTTTATTATAGTTTATAAGAAGGAAAATAATTTACACATTCGTAAAAATACGAGTAAGTAAAGTTCACTCTCACACTAGAGTGGAGCGTGGTGTTTAATTCCACGTGGAGCGCCTGACTGGGCGTTGCTCTTGGGCACCCTACTAAAAAGCCTTATAATCGTACCCATCCATCAGATCCACAATGGGAGTGGCTCGAGAAATTTTTGGGGGTTTTTTAACCAACCGTATTAGAAGCGGTAGGCTGACGCTTCTGAACCATTCTACCACCCCTTTTCGGATTTATAATTCAAAGTATAACTTTATATAGACCATTCGATAGCCTGTATGAAATAATAAACTTGATACGCGATTTAATATTGTTTTTACCTGTATACGCCTTCCTTATAAATATTTAGAAACAATTCGAAATTTTATGGAACATTCTTAAAAAGGAGACACGATATTAAAAGTGTCGTTACATCTTGTCGTTTTTTTTCACACTTCAGAAAATAAGTCTCATGGCAGAGTCGATCTTTCTTTAGAGGTTTCTCGTCCCTCTTTAGAAGTATACTTATTTTCCCGGCTATTTTATTAAATATNTGACTGGGACAAGAGCATGTGTGCACAAGGATAGCAAAATAAATTATTCGTGCACCTGAGAATAAGTACGCGAATGATTTTATTTGAGGAGTGACGAAAAATCGGAAACAGATGTCTCGTATCTGTGTCCATTCGTAGCGACTTCTAGGCATACGTTGGCTTTACGTCTACATCTTACATGCTCACGCCAAGTGCACTTAAGGTGGCAAGTTACCGAAAATCTGGGATCAAATTCGGACGGGTCGCAAAACCCAGGAATTTAGCCTCTTCTCTCATCACTCTGCCTCCCATTGTGGACTTAGCCGAACCCATAATGGGCTTACTAAAAATGCTCTCTTAGTGCCCACAGGACGTTGTAGTTTGTATATCTGTATAAAGCATGCAAATTTATTAACTTAAATTCTTTTATTTACTTGAAATAAAATAATGCTTTTTTTATTTTGAATTTAATAATAATACATTTGAATTGGTCGTTTATTTTTTTATTTTAGTCTGCACAAATAATTAAAATAAGAAATTTTTCTTGTCAGCATTGACAATACAAAAGAAAACTTACGCTGTTTGATGTTCAATAGACAATTTTTTTTAATATTGCAATTTATTTTCCTTTCCATTCATTGAATAATAATGTAAATTATTCGAAAATTGTTATTTTAAATGTAAAGTAATTTAATGAATCTAGTCGTGCAAGACGACAAGGAAAATATATTTAAAAATCAACTGAAATTAGTTATTAAAACTTTTAATCATTGTTAGGAAGCGAAATTTTTTAAAATTTAATAATTTTAAATTTATTTTAAACCCTTAAAACCCTCTTACTGCCTCTTGTCTACTAGTGCTGCCTTGCCTTTTAGCACCCACTTTTGGAATCACCAGTTTAAATTATAAGATATATATTTTTAATTGTAATGTCGCCAGAGGGATGTTTATAGATTTTTCCTTATTAAAGCTAGGGATGCACAGAATTTTATCGGTTTTTCGACACACCATTTTGGAAACATCGATGGCACTAAACAATCAGTTCGATGCCACTCGATATATCGATATTCCATAAATTTATTTGAAAGAATAGTGAAGCAGAGTTTTTTTGTTCGAAAAATTTCATTAGATGTGAGACAAATTATTCTGATTAAAATTAACTAGCCTTTGCCTCTAGGGAGGTTTTTCTATGAAAAATTGGCTCCTATTTAGGTGTTACAAATGAGAAGAAAATTCGGAAAACTTTACGTGGCCAGCCCGTTGGCCACGTGAAGTTTTCCGGATTTTCTTCTCATTTGTAACACCTAAATAGGAACCAATGCCAGACGCGAACCCATGACCAACTTCCAGTATTCAGTGGTTCTATCTACTCGGCCACTGTCGCTTTGTGTATTGCTGAGCGTGCGCTTCAAAACCATTGATGGTTTCGTGCAATTATTAACTATGGATCAGCGATAAATCAATGGTTACGTATGGTCTTAGTCTAGATTTTTTCTTTTTTTCTTTGTTCCTTTTCTTTTCTTTCTGTTTTTCCCCCTTCCTATGAACACTAAGAGGATTTTTATACTATTCGTACCATCATGGATTCGTCCAGATCCACAATAAGGTAGTCGGGTTTTCTAACGAAAACTTCAAATACGTATTAATAGCATAAAAACAATTAATTAATAATGTTCAATAATTGATAATTCACAAAACTTACATTAATTAGATTTATTCTATTATCTTCCAGAATAGTTATTGTGTATCTAATGCTGGGTATCAATCAATTTTTATCACAATGCTACTTCGCAATGTCTCGATTTCTGATTTTATACTTATGGCAACCCTAGTTTTAGCGTTACAGGGAGGAGAAAGGCAGTTTGTCTTTGTAATTATTATCATTTATATTTACAATGCATAAATAATTTCGCAACTCACACTTAATAAATTAGAGTAATATTATAATTATCTAACTCTTAAAAAACAACTTTCATTTATATATATATATATACACATAAAGGAAAGTTTGTTGAGTTTAATATTTTTTTCAAGTATTAATTATATATCTATATCACTACATAGAAGTGTTTTTAGGTGAATTATTGTACTAAACTGAAATTACTCATAACACGTTTCGTTGAACACATTTCATGAAAACATAAAGTAGCTTTCCTCTATTCTAGTTTTGGAGTTTGAATAGAAAGTATTAAAAAGTATTAAGGCTCTGAAGTATTTAGTTTATGAAAATGAAGTCCTTTATATTTATTATACTGTTAAAAGTGACGATGTGTTTATCTATTGAAAGTGAAAATTTCGGACATGTCGATTATATTATAGGTATGTTAGCAATATTTTTAATTCTATTTGAATTTAAAGATGTTTAGAAAACACTTTCATTGTTTTATTATTTACTTATCTATTAGAAATTCACATGGCACATGGTCTTAAGGTTTTTTTATAGGTTTTATATAAGAGATAAAAAATGTTTATTAATATGATAAATTAAAGTATTATGATTGTGAATATGTACTTTGTAAATTACATTATTTTCGTTTCGGTTCTTTAAATATAATGAAATTTTATAAGCAAGAAATACTAATAAGATTTTACTTCTAAGCTTAATATGGCTTGTTTTTTTTTATTTTTAAATTTTATTTACAGTTGGTTCCGGATCAGGAGGATCAGTTTTAGCCAATAAATTATCAAAGAATCCTTCTATAAAGGTTTTAGTTTTAGAAGCTGGAGAACCACCCCCTTTAGGTTCAGAAGTTCCCTTTATTCATCTTTCCCTTCTTTCTACAAAATTCAATTGGAATTTTAGTTCTGTGCCCGATCATAGAATTGCTCATGTATTGAAAGATAGAGTATGATTTATTTATCTATTATTTATTTATTTATTGATACAGTACTTAAATAAGAAACACTATACTATAAGCTAATATTAACTTTTAATTTTGGCTTTTAATAATAACTCCTGTATTACTTAGCTTATTTATAGTATGTAGTTACATCAGTAGGCTTAAATACTGTAAATAGTACAGTTAGTAGAAAGTAATGTTAATTATATTTAATCATTAATTAAACGCAATTAACATTATTTTCTATAAAGGTGACCACCGTAACTGGATCAACCCCTTTACCTATTCCCTCAGGTATAGAATAAATAAGAATCATTATCCAACGATACTCAATATGAACTTTTTAATTATTGAATTTTATTTAAATGTAGATATAAAAACCTCCAAAATATATATTCTTTTATACAAATATATAGAAGGAGACCATTCTACATCCGGATTCTGTTTTGTTTACTATCATTTGTTATGAATTAAGACCACAGAGAACAAATTTATTGTTCTGTTCATTGCCCAATTCTTAAAGCTACCATTGCTTATAAAGAAATGAATATTTCTAGACAGAAATTTATTATTTAAACTTTATATTCTGTAATTGTACCGATGTATTATTAGATAAGACGACTTTACATAGTGAATGTAAACTCTTATCTATAAAAATTGTTAATATGGGTCATTTACAAGATGACAGTTTATATATGACAAGTTTCTTTTTATGAGGGATTATTTTGTAATTAATTCAACTTTTTCCTATAATGTCGTTCAGTCCAAAGACATAATAATAATGCCATTAATTAATACTTAATTAATGGAATTAAATTAAATGATAATAAATATTAATTAATAGAATAATAAATGTAATTAAAATTTAATAAATAATTATTATTCGTAGTTTATTATTTTACATATTTATTTATTTTTTTACTTTTATTATTATAATGTTTAGTAGATGCATTTTTAATTTATTTTTGATGGATATTATTGGCTTATGTTTATTTTAGAAATTCGGTGTAAGTTCGGGTAAAGTTTTGGGTGGAACGTCTATGTTAAATCATAATCTATTTCTACGTGGAAATAAATACGATTACGACGATTGGGCCAAAAATGGAGCAACAGGATGGGATTGGAATAGCGTATTTCCATATTTTCTTCGAATAGAAAATAATCGAAATCCTGGAATTGTTGCTAATGGTAAGTTTATTATCGAATTTGTTCTATACTTTCTCAATTGATTACGTGTTATGATTAAAACTCTCTACGAATATTAATATCTCACATAGGTTACCATGGAGTTGGTGGAGCGTTGTATGTTCAGTTTCCTTCTTTTCATACACCAATAACACAAGGTTATATAGAAGCAGCTGAAGCTACTGGATATCCTTTTGGCGACGTTAATGCTTTACCTCAAACTGGTATTCAATTTTAACAAATTAAATTATGTTACAAGTTTAAATATACACAATAAATCTATAAAATATATAAAATTTGGTAAAGTAACTAAAAAAATTTTCTTATATTTTTAGTTTTTCTAACACCCCAAGGGACATTTAAAGATGGGAGAAGATGGACAACTTTACGTGGTTATTTGGAACCTGTAATGGGGAGAAGAAATCTTCGAATTGTTACGTCTTCTCTTGTTACTAAAGTAATTTATGATTTGTTTTATAAAATGATATTTATTTTATTTGAATAAACAAAATGTAATTACTTTTTCTAATTTTATAGATACGAATTAATAAAGATAAACGTGCATACGGTGTCATTTTTGAAAATAATGGAAATATTTATAAAGTCTTCGCTAATCAAGAAGTGATTGTTTGCGCTGGAACATTTAATTCTCCAAAATTATTACAATTATCAGGTATCGGGAGAAAGAAACTTCTGAAAAAATTTAATGTAAGTAATTTTGTATACTTAAACGTTCTGTAATAAAATTACCTCTTCAACCCCTATTTATGTTTTATTGTAATACTAATTTAAGAATTTGTATCCTTTGAAAAGTTGAAAAATTTCTTTTAAAGATACCTATAATATCAGATCTTCCTGTGGGAGAAAATTTATTAAATCACGTATCAACCGCTGGTCTTCAATTCAGTGTCGACACTTACACATTCAACGAGAAACGTATAACTAAAGATAATTTTATTGAATTCGCAATCAACGGAACAGGTAATCTCATTCATTTTATATTTTCTTACGTAAAATAATAGATGTTTATTTGTTATTCTAGGTCCATTATCGTCTCCGGGTGGTGTAGAAGCAGTCGGTTATGTAAATTCAAAGTACAACGAAAACTTAAATTGGCCAGATCTTGAAATTTATTTGGTTTCAAGAACTCCTTCTTCAGATTCAACAATAAGAAAACTTTCAGGAGTTATTAAAAAGGTAAATTTTAGACAAATAAAATTAATTGTTTTGCTTAAAATCCTTCAAGAATCTCTGAAATATTAAACCATAGATTTATCAGATAGTATATAAATGCATTTATATATAGTTGTCTATTATATAATTATTTCTAACAATCTTACAGTTGGAGAAAATTTACGAACAGTTTCAATCTTTAGACACTTATATGTGTCTGCCTGTTCCTAGTCGTTCAAAAAGTCAAGGAAAAGTATTTATAAGATCAACAAATCCACACGATAAACCAGTAATAGATCTGAACTATTATTCGAATCCATATGATTTAAAGCTTATGGTAGAAGGTAATTTAAGTATTTTTATAAAAATATTAAATATTCAATTAGAGGAGGCCCTACAGACGAGAAAGAAAACGTCTAGGGGTCTGGCAAACTCGAAAGTATAGAGAATTTCAGAGTGATCTTTTTTAGGGATTAACAGATTTATTTCGTGTTTTAGGTCTTAAGTTTTGTTTGAAGATGGCATCAACAAAGGCATTAAAAAGATTCGGTAGCAAACCTCTTTCTTATACTATGCCAGGATGCGAACAATATGAAAAATTTAGTGAAAAGTATTTAGAATGCATGGCAATTGTATTTCCTTTTCATTTGCATCATTTTGCTGGAACGTGCAAGATGGGTGCATTGAAAGATCCTACAACGGTAGTTGATCCATTTCTCAAGTGAGTTTTGGTATTTAATAAACATGCCAATTTATTCTAACTTAATTTGTTTCTAATCTATCTTGATTAAAATAAACCACGTATTTCCTTTTCTTAATAGAGTTAAAGGCGTACATAGATTAAGGGTGGTCGATGCCTCCGTTATACCTTCTGAAATAGGAGGACATACCAACGTACCGACCATGATGATAGCCGAGAAAGCATCAGATATCATTCTACAGGATTACTGGAAAAGAAAATATCGAAATAAAACATATAAAATTTATTATAAATAACTTAATACATTCATATAATATATTAATATTACAAAAATTCGGTTATGTGTAAGAAAAACTTTTAACTAATTTGTTCTGTATAATTAAACATTATTTTTTTAAACAATAAATTTGTTTATTCTGAATTATCATTTTTATATATTAAAATTACCATATAAAATAATAAGCTATGTACTGTAATTTCTTTATTCATATAATTTATTTTTTTATTTAGCTTATAAATTATACAAAACATACATAAATTATATTACAGAAATTAAATTAAAATTTCGTTATGAAAGGTGAAGAGGGTGGATAATTAAGCTTTTTATAATAATTTAAAATATAAAAATACCTTCGTAACAAAATCTCATAACAGATGGCGCCACACGCAATTTTTTTTATATTGTAAAATAGAAATTAGGTTTAATTTTATTAATGTTTTCCCTTGTATTAGAATAATTATACTGTCAAATGACAAAACAATTTGAGATTTTCTTAAAGCCTTTTTTATTTTATTAAAAGGCACAATACTTTTTTAAAATATAATTAATATTTTAAAATTAATCATACATATGTACAGTACATATGTATTTTGATTCAGAGGGAAAATAAATACAAACTACAGTTAAATTCACATCTGAATGAGTAATTCTGTATTATTCATCAAGGCACAGATGTTTTAATTGTAGAATCCCTGTTTTTTTCAATACGGTTAGTATTTTTTTAAAAAAAATTACTTTATTATTTATTCTCTTTCTAGAAGGCAGGCATGAAAAAAAAATTAATTTGAAGAATGTAGAATTTTTATAGAAGAAATTCATTTAAAATTTGATGATGTCTGAATCCGTAAAAATTATTAAAGACGCAAGTACAATAAGAAAATTATTTAGATTAATGGTTTTTGTATTATGTTTGGTTGGATTTGTTTGCCAGTTTTATTACTTTCTTATGTTTTATTTGTCTTATCCGACAAGTTTAGAAATATTTATAAAACATGCACATGTCGAAGATCTTCCCAAACCCGTGGTCACTGTTTGCGATCATAACATGTAAGTAATACGAGTGTAATTGTATAATTCAGATGTAAAATATTTATTATAATATAGATTGAAACTATCTACATTACAGATTGGTTTAAACCGAATATTATATTCAAAATTAATTAAAAAATTCAGTTAGAATACAATTGGTTACCTACAATTAAACAAAACAAAGTTGTAATGTGGTGAATATTTTATTGTAAATATGCTCTGTAATTAATTAACACGTATTATTCACATATAGAAATTTTACTGTTCTCCAAAGCAATTCTATACTATATTTAAAGACCTAAATAGAGAGAACAAAAAGCAATCGAGTACTATAGAAAAAAGTGTAATTAGTGGGATAGGATACTGATAAGTTATTATTATTAATATGTGACACAATTAGTCTAACAAAATCTCTAATTCAGCAAGACTTTGAAACCAAGAGTATCGGGAAATGTTTGGTACCCAGTCGACCCCCCTATAACACTGTTGACTTTTCCGTTTTATATGAATTCTATGTTGTACGAGTCACTTAGATTTTACAAATACGTGAGCCGTTCACAGCCCGGCACATGTATTTGTAAAATCTAAGTGACTCCTACAACATGGAATTCATATAAAACGGAAAAGTCAACAGTGTTATAGAGGGGTCGACTATAAACCTGTATTATACGCGAAAAACACATTTTTAATTGAAATTTAAAATGAATAAATCAATTTAAAATCGCTTATTTTTTACAACAGTTTACGTCGAAGAGATTATTGCAAAGATTTTCCAAGTGTGTGTGAAAGACCTAAAAATATCAAAAAATTCTGCATTAAATATCCATATCCATGCCTATTTCACCTACGTAAAGGTCTAAACGATGTGTTGGTAAGAAATATAATAATTTCAAAATATTTAAAGCTATAATTGGTATAGGGTAAACCGGGGTTAGATGAAGAACATTCGGTTTATATTGTAATTAGTTAAGTGTTCATCATCTAATCTTGATTTACCCTATTTTAGAAAGGTATTCTAAGCTTTAAGCGTGGTCTTACTGTATATATTTACATACCATTATACATAATAAAAAGATATATTCTAGATTCCTGATGAATCTGCAATAATACTTAGTTCTTTTAATCGAAGCTTAGTGGAGAAATACGGAATGAAAGTAGATGATGTTCTCATGTTATATCGGTGAGTAAGAATAAAAGTAGTCGTCATATTTATATTTTTATACGTTGCGAATGATATAAAGAAACAAGATAACCTGAAAAATTAATATATGCGCATTTAACATAAATTAAATTAGTCGAATCTATTGAGAGAATGCGACCTTTTAAATACAATAATACTAAGTATAATGTAGCACTAATATCCATTCGATGGCAGGTGACCAAGGCGGTAAAGGTACCAAAAATGATTGGTTTAGGATACATAAGTGGTATCTGATGGAAAATCTCATCAGATTTTATATAGGTTTTCTTTCATATTGTAAGATAAGAAGTCGAATCGAGCATTATTGTCCAGTCATGGCTTCGGTACGGGAGAAAGCGCAGGTTGTGGTCTTGTATGCCCGATAATGTGACCGCCAAGATCTTCCGATCTGGATTTCTTTCTGTGGAGTTACCTGAAAGATATGGTTTATGCAACTTCGGTCAAAGACCTTCAGCATGTTCGGAAGCGCATCATCGCAACCATGCAACCATCGCCACTGTGAGACGGGATATTGCAGCGTATATAGTAGGAAATCGCTTACCGCCTTGGTGTTGTCGCTGTGACTACCGCAAGGCATAATATATGTTGTAAACATAATTCTATATTTTATAGATTTATTTGTTGATTATTTTTTTCAGAAATAATACCAGCGAGTTAATTCTAACAAACGAAAACAACGAATTGGTAAAGTGTTACTCTCTTGATCTAGAAAATTTTATTCAAAGACGTTTTAAACAGAAATTTTATGATTCTGTTAAAATTCTAGGTACGAATCACAATAAATAAGATAGAGACATTGTTTATATCTAGCGTTAAATAATTGAATAAAAATTGTTTTATTATATTTCAGGTAGTTATAAAGTTGCAGATGTTTTAATAAATTTCAATCTGGTGGATTTAGTATATCCTTATCGACCCGGAATTAAAATGGCTGTTCATTCGAAAGATAAGTTGATAAACCCATTTATCGATGGATTTCTAGTGATACCAGGAAGAAAATATATTGTACAATTAAAACCTGTATGTAATTATTGACAAAATGAATAATGTTTTATAACGTGTAAATATATAGACGTTTATTTCAGAGGAAAAATATTTTGCTTAAGCATCCTTTCAATACGAATTGTACGGATTACAACGTAAGAAAGGATTCGCCATTTAATGAAACATATAATCAAGATGTAAGTGAAATTTATATTATAAAATAGTAATAGAATTGCTCATGTATTGAAAGATAGAGTATGATTTATTTATTTATTATTTATTTATTTATTGATACAGTACTTAAATAAGAAACACTATACTATAAGCTAATATTAACTTTTAATTTTGGCTTTCAACAATAACTCCTGTATTACTTAGCTTATTTATAGTATGTAGTTACATCAGTAGGCTTAAATACTGTAAATAGTACAGTTAGTAGAAAGTAATGTTAATTATATTTAATCATTAATTAAACGCAATTAACATTATTTTCTATAAAGGTGACCACCGTAACTGGATCAACCCCTTTACCTATTCCCTCAGGTATAGAATAAATAAGAATCATTATCCAACGATACTCAATATGAACTTTTTAATTATTGAATTTTATTTAAATGTAGATATAAAAACCTCCAAAATATATATTCTTTTATACAAATATATAGAAGGAGACCATTCTACATCCGGATTCTGTTTTGTTTACTATCATTTGTTATGAATTAAGACCACTGAGAACAAATTTATTGTTCTGTTCNATTAAAATTTATATTTTAATTTAAAACGAATTATTGTTTATAAAAGAAAGACTTCTGCTGAAGTGAGTTTTATTTTGAAAAGACCAGAGCTATTAATACACGAATATAAACCACGTTTACAGGTAAGAATATATTAATTATTTAATAATTTCAGTAGATAAATATTAAAATATAATATTATAATTTCCAGTTAATAGAAATATTCAGTTTTGCTGGTGGATACAGTGGAATATGGCTAGGAATATCTCTTTTTTCAATTATGGACTATTTAGAATGGTTAATTATATATATTTATACTAAAAAACAGGAAAAAAAATTAAATTCTAAATGTCAGAACAACGTTTTAACAATACAAGATAAAATGCGCTATTAAATATTATACACTTATACAAGATTTTAAGGGAACAGAATCGATATACTTTTTGCCTGTATGTTAGCAAGTACAGGCATAAAAGAATCTTAAAGTTATTGTATATATATATATATATATATATATTATATACAATACTTTGAGAGTGTGATCTAGAGGTGTGGGAGATCAATTCTTCATTCATGAGAAAAATTCTAAGAGACAAATGTGTAATTATTTTGTAATTAAATATCAATTATAAAAATGAATTTCAGTTTTTCAAAATAATCTTTTTCATATATTTTCATGTTCGTTCTGTATAAAAAATTAAAAAAACATCTTGCAAATTAAATGCATAAATTAAGATTGTAGTTATAAACATTAAGAGGAAAAAGCATATCTTCTATTGTGATGTGTATATTAGTGAGAGAGATTTATAAACCTTTCCTCAAAAATGGATCGTCATTTAGGTCAAAGTTCACGGACTAACACTTCTGAGAAATACATTTACAACTCTATACAGGAAAAAATGCTATTACTACGATACTATTGTATATCCTGTTTTTACGTACAGTACTTTAATGTAAATAATTATTCAACAGAAATATTATTTAATTCCGGGATAATAGGAAAACTGGTTGAACATAAGTGAACACTTCTTACACTTTACACGATTGTATATATGGAAAGAAATGGTAAGTGTGAAGTTTACTACTTTCTATTAATCTATATATTCATATTCTTATTCTGTATAAAGTTTGCAAATATATATGGGAAAATATATTTCTATGGATATATAGGCCTATGTATACATATTTCTTACTTTCAAAGAGAAACTTGAGAAATGTGTACCAATGGTAACTAACTAACCGAATTATTTAAAGTTGTATACAGTTTAACGAATAACAAAAGTTTAATAATTAACATAAAAATAGGTTTACGTACAGAGTAACATATCTCTAGAACCATAAATAACTTATTAACGAATTAATTATACTTCTAAACTACCTAGAGAGAGTTTACATAAGTCTATACCTGATACCTCTTAAACGGTTCGATGTCTTCTCGTATACTGGTATAGTTTTGCTGGAAACTATTCTCAGAAGAGACAGGAGAGAGTTGGGAAACGATTCGACAGACGAGATCTGGGAGTAGACGGAAGCTTTGGTCTTGATCTTCTTGGAGAGTATCCGCTCTAAAACTCGGGTTCCTGCCCCTTTTATTCTCTAATCTCCTCCTCCAATTGGGGAGATTAGAGAAGACACAGCTGCAGCTGCTTCACAATGCAGCTGTGTCTTCTACGTGTGAGGTATGATTTTTCAACAGGAAGAGGATATATAAACACGGAAGTATTATTCCCTTTTATCACTCTCTCACGAGAATATAAACTCGCGCAATCTATTCTCTCCCATGTATTGTATTAATTTAATAAAAATAACGTCTCACGTCTCCAGATTCTTATATCTATTTCTTCATTACTAATTTATTTCAGAGGTAAAATTATCATAATGTTATTATACGGATTTAATTAATATTTATTATAGTAATTAATTTTATCTATAGTAATAATCAAATCTCTTGAGAGTAATTTAGAATATAAAAGCACTCTATATTATTACTCGTCCGGTTGAGATGTTATCATTTAAAATGCAAATCATATAATGTAGTAATTTTCCTCGTTCTTTGTTAACTGACATTCGTTTACTGACCTTTGCACTAAAACAAGGTAAGAATTTAAAAGAAAAACAATACATTTCTATTTATTTTTATTAAAATTTTTACTAATTAATTTTGTATCAATAATTCTAATTTATTACTTTGGCCATAGACATGGAAGATCATTCTACAATAGAAGAAAGTGGACCAATTCGTAGGAAGAAAAGAGTGGCTTTCTTAAAGCTATTGGAACAAGTTCAAATCACAGGAGTACCTCAAATTGTCACAACAAAAGACAGAAAGAGCAAGACTTATAAATTATTGGTCTTTGTTTCGTGTCTTACAGGTTTCATCATTCAATTAACATTATTTATGCTAAAATATTTAGAATATCCCACCAGTTTAGAAGTATATGTTAAACAGATAGATATTAAAGACCTTCCAAAGCCCATGCTTACAGTTTGTGATTTGAATGGGTAAGTCTATTTAATGTATATTATTTAATTTATTGATTATACAAGTCGACCCCCCTATAACACTGTTGATAATTCAGTTTTATATGAATTCCATGTTGTACGAGTCACTTAGATTTTACAAATATGTGTGCCGGGTTGTGAACGGCTCACGTATTTGTAAAATCTANCAAAAATAAAGTAATATTTGGTGACAATATGTAACATGATTAATAAAAATTATTAAATTGGACCCAGGGCCTTTCGGGTCTCACACTTTATAATGCGAATAGTGATTGAGACTTGAGATGATGGATAAGGAAACGCAAAGTAAGGATGGAGGAGTGACTCCGGAAGTACTTTCTGTAAAAATTGATCTCTATTCGGGTGTTACAAATGTGAAGAAAAACTAGAAAACTCCCTGTGGTCACTTCGTAGATCAGGCGCGAACTAGTGATGTTATTAACTCGTTACTGATGAGCTCTGTCTGTGTCACTCAGTTCCTTGGGGATTGAAGTTAATTCGATCAAAAGTACTCGTTGATAAGTGTTTCTGAAAAGTTTATATATCAAATATTAAATATAGAATTAGATATATAGTATAAATTGCAACAAATCACGAAACTTCAGTTCTTAATTTGAAATTTGAATCTATTTAAATATCAAAAGTGAATTAAGTAACAATAAAATAAAATAATTGGAGTTTTATTTACACCACATAAAAAATTAATTCAAAAAAAATTAATAATTGTTATTAACGAATGTAGGTTATGTATATAATTCACGAGACTCTTTCTAGCAATCAACATTTTTAGAATAAACATAAACAGCTTTTCTGTCATATACATGAAATAATAATATACAGCCACTTTACTATATTAGCTTTGTGGTTAGGTCAGCATCGTTTTGAAAAACAAAACAGAACTAAATAGAAATTCTCTCACATACACTCAACGCTGTTATATATATATAAAGTTTATATATACATATAAAATTTCAATTTAAATGACATCTTCCGTCATTCCGAATCTGCTGGTGCAAGAGTAGCTTTACATTCCAAAGATCAAATAGTTAATCCTTTCATAAATGGTTTTTTAATAGAACCAGGAAAGAAATATATTATTCAATTAAAGGCTGTGAGTCCCTTTGTCATCCTCTCTTATCCTAAATTGCTATGTCTAATCTTGAATATAAATTTATATTCAGATAGAACACAATTTATTGCCATCTCCCTACAGTACCAATTGTACAAAATACGAAGAAATGGATAAAAATTCATTTAATGAAACAATCAACCAAGATGTAAGTAATAAATTTTTAACCTCAAACATAAAACAATTAGAGATTTCCTGGGGTTAATAAAATATTGAAAGGGGTCGATGATAAAATGGGATTAAAATAATTATTAATTTATTAATTATTTTTCGTTACAGCGCTGTATAATTGAGTGTATAAAAGAAAACTGGAAAAAGACATGCGAATGTATAAGCAATAGTTATCCTTTTCGTTTCGAAGGGGAATTCTGTTCATCAGTAGGTAATGACGAAAAATGTTTATTTGTATCCATTATAACGATAAGATTCTATTGAATATAAATAATAAAATAATTTATTTATTAATACAGATTGCATTCAGAAAGTAAATAACGATGAATGTTATCAGAAATGTCGCAGAAGTTGTCGGTAAATATACCTTTAACTTTATTAATTTGGAATAAATACTACTTAATATTTATAAATATAATAATATTTTCTCCTGATATTTCTTATTAAATTAGCTAATTTGCATTTATCTATATTATTATATTCAGTTTTACAGTTTTCGAATATGATATTAATGAATTTTCAAATGACTTTTACTATGTAAGTAATTTCTCAATGTATAAATTTAAAATTTAAAAAGTTTTGGAAATTTTAATCATTGTTTATTACAGTTTTTATATCCGAAAAATCTAGGAAAAGAATATTATGATATTCCTTACAGGTTTGAATCTATTTTTATTCTTTCCTAAACAAAATTATTATATTAAAAACAGTAAAATATTATAAATTTACAATATTTTATAACAGTAAATGGTTAACTGAAATGACTTTTCTGTATAAGAGATTGGAACTTCATACATATAGATATAAAGCACAATATGAGGTAAGTAGTATAATCATCAACTTTCTTTTATTTATAATTTACATTATTATACGAATATAAATATTTAATACGTAAAATATTTTCTAATTTTAGATGATTGAATTGTTTGGTTACGTTGGTGGATACATTGGAGTCTGGCTTGGAATATCCCTAATTGCAGTTTTCGACCTTCTAGAAATAATAATTGTCTACATATATAATAAACTTTACGTAGATATTACTGTCAAGACCGAAGAAAAATCAAATTCTTCTTCTAAGCAAGTTACTAAATTTTAATAAAACGATTTAACAATACATTATTTTTCCTTTAAATTTATGAAAGTAAAAAATAAAATTATAAACAAATACAGCTTTAAAGAATAGAAGATATACACTGTGAAAACACTATACACGTTACAAATATAATGTATAGTACTTATGTAAATGGTTATAATGTAATTAATGGTAGTTTCTAACTGTACATCTTTTATAATTGAATTATTAAGATGTAAAAGGTGTTAACCACTCGAATCCACTTCTGGAGAGGCAAAATTTCAGAGTACTTTAACTAACTTTACATTCCTTCTAAGAGATTGTAATTATTTCACAAGGTAAAGCAACTTATCGGTGAGATAACAACTCGAAAAATGGGTTATCACCTTTTACATTTGAACCATTCAGTTGTATAATTAATAATTTATTTAACTCGAAATATTGGAAAATTTATGTCACTGAATAAAATAATTTGATAATAATTAAGTAAAGTATATTTTTACTATCATTTTTAAACAATCTTTTCGCAAGGTGATTTGATTTTAAGCAATAATATATTTGACGGTATTGAGGATGATTTGTTGTTTAATGTGAGCGATGTATTACTTTTGTGAGAGTAGCCAAGGGTATAAGTAAATTATCTATATCACTTACTGGCGCACGATCGTGTGATCGGCTCTCTAAAGTTTTTATAGAAGGACGATAAATACGCGAAGCCGATCTAGACTGCGAGGTCCAGATCTACGTCAGGATTCCTTGACACCAGTTTGTCAATTAAATTCCGCGGACAAACACGCGTGTGAGATCTGTTTCGAACACAAAATCAAGGGACATTTAATTTTAAACGAATAATAAATTTAATAAAACAAGAAGATAAATCATACAAAGATCTCAATGAACGAGAGATAGAATTACCACAAACAACATACACATCGAGAGATAGCTATACTTATCTTCTACACTATTCGCGATCGAGAGAGAGAGCTCACAAAATCGTTATAAAACATACAACCTGATTCAGTGGTCGTTCGTCTTCTTCTCTGTAGGCAAGGGACACCTTGTAGATAAAGTTCATTTACTTCTTCGGATGGGAGATCAATATGTGCACAAAACCAAAGTATATTTTCTAAACGCAGACTCCGGACTTATTCTAAGTGACTCGTCTAAGGGCGTTGGTCATCAGGAGGAAAACTGTGTGGAGTTTGGACGCTTTCAGAACTGTCGCTGAACTCCTCGAATTCGGACTAATTTCCCTTATATCTCCTGAATTACGACCAATCATCTGCTTGAAATTCGTTCATGTGTGCGGATGAAAAGGGGAGCGAATGAGGGGTAACCATTTCCCATCTGAGCGGGATTTTAACCAGATAAGGGAAAGTCAGAGGATGTTCTCTTCTGTGAAAGGAAGTAACATCTGTTATCTGGGTTTTTCCCACGTTAAAACAGTATTTTTCTCACCAAAAATAAAGCAATATTTGGTGACAATATGTAACATGATTAATAAAAATTATTAAATTGGACCCAGGGCCTTTCGGGTCTCACACTTTATAATGCGAATAGTGATTGAGACTTGAGATGATGGATAAGGAAACGCAAAGTAAGGATGGAGGAGTGACTCCGGAAGTACTTTCTGTAAAAATTGATCTCTATTCGGGTGTTACAAATGTGAAGAAAAACTAGAAAACTCCCTGTGGTCACTTCGTAGATCAGGCGCGAACTAGTGATGTTATTAACTCGTTACTGATGAGCTCTGTCTGTGTCACTCAGTTCCTTGGGGATTGAAGTTAATTCGATCAAAAGTACTCGTTGATAAGTGTTTCTGAAAAGTTTATATATCAAATATTAAATATAGAATTAGATATATAGTATAAATTGCAACAAATCACGAAACTTCAGTTCTTAATTTGAAATTTGAATCTATTTAAATATCAAAAGTGAATTAAGTAACAATAAAATAAAATAATTGGAGTTTTATTTACACCACATAAAAAATTAATTCAAAAAAAATTAATAATTGTTATTAACGAATGTAGGTTATGTATATAATTCACGAGACTCTTTCTAGCAATCAACATTTTTAGAATAAACATAAACAGCTTTTCTGTCATATACATGAAATAATAATATACAGCCACTTTACTATATTAGCTTTGTGGTTAGGTCAGCATCGTTTTGAAAAACAAAACAGAACTAAATAGAAATTCTCTCACATACACTCAACGCTGTTATATATATATAAAGTTTATATATACATATATATATATAAACTGAACACCTTAAATAAGTTACTACAATTCTAGGTGCCATGGTTCAGAGCATTGGCCTGACCATGGCAAACAAAATTAAAAAAACCCGAGTAAATATTCTGACCATTGCAACTAAAATAATAGAGTATTATAGATTATACCTTACATAGATCTATTTCTATTTCTATAATTATTTTCCTGGCTGTTATAAGTTATATAACAGAGGCGATCAGTCAAAAAAATAAACCCATCTACAGTAGATTTTTATTTGAATATTTTTTAATTATTACGTATTGCATAATGTACCTTAAGCTAATGCAATGGGAAAAGCTGATTAAGATCGTAGGATTGTCGAGAATTTTGGAACAAGACCGGAAGTTGTATTGAAAATCTATAAGTATAGCTTCTGGTCACTCGTAATTTTATTATAAAACTTATAGTATTGTAATTCGCCATTTTTCTTATTGTTAAAAATATTAATGATCATAATTTAACTCATAAACTCAAAATTATAGTCTCTTCAGTATTACTTCATACGAAATGTGAATAAAATCATTTCGTATCCTTCCCTGTTCTTATTATTATCCATCTCCCACCGCAGTCTACTACAGGAAAAGGGAACGTGACAAAATCTGTAGTAATATGGCAAGAAAACAACGTCAAATACTCCACAGATTTTTCATAATACGCACTGATATTCGTGCAGTGTTTATTACTATATGAGTCGTAAACGTAATGAAAGTCGTAATTACGTTTAAGCATCACATTCGGATTCAGTAAACAGCGTGTACTAAAACTTAAATGCTTGCCTTGGTTTGAAAGTATAAGGCGCAACACAAGAGTTACTACAAGGATAGTGTCTTCCAGGAGAACTTTCTGTGGATCAATGACCTCTATTTACATTTGACCTTTATAAATTCAATGGCCCGTGATATCCTTTACGGCCTCAAAACAAAGGAGATAATCGTAAATTTAACTTATGATTGTTTTAGAGTAATTTTTACGGAGAATAACATACGTTAATTTAAATGCTAAATCAAGAAGTTCGATAATCCAGTGTTACTTATATAAAACATTTTTTGTCTTAGTTTTTATCCATGTTTATATGGGATCAAAATTCCCATCATTAAACTGTTTTCTTCATTTCTCTCTATCTAGGGCCTTCTCTCTTCTCGATCCCCTCTCTCCTCCATTCTCTCTCTCCCAAATTCTCTGTCACCTTGTCTCTCCATTTTAGCTTCGGTCTTCCCCGCTTCCTCCTTCCTATCACTTCCAACTTCCCAATCCTCTTTTTCAAATAGATCTCACTTCACTCCACAAAGTGCAAACTATCAGAATGTACTTTCTTGCATCATCCTATTTATACGACCTACCTTCATTACATAATCATTCCTAATTCTGTCCTTCGTCACACCACATATCCAAATCCGCTGTCTCTAATCTTCTTTTCCTCTAATCCTATACATTATTGCAGTTCTTACAGAAGTTTTGTATAATTTTCCTTTCATTTTTCGGCTTACTTTCTTACATATATAAATTTATTTATACATGTTTATAAATTAATCTAATACGTTGGATTTTGGAAAGCAGTGTTCGTGTTATGTGACAGTGTCGTTTACGGTAAAGAAGCGTGATATGTAAATAATTGGATGCGACGAACAAACTAGATAATGGTTCAATTGTGAATATCACCATGAGGGATGTTTGTAAGGATGTGTTGTAATGAAACTGATGAAACCCTCCAATTTTCAAACAATGAAATTCATGCTACTTTTTCTTCGCTCTTAATACAGTGGAGATTGGGTCATAAACCAAAGACTTCAATGTCCTTCTATCTTTTCATCACTTCTCTTCAAACACCATTGTTACATCGTCAGCCCTTTTCTTAGCTCTTTATCGATTTTGTTCATTCACCTCTTTCTGGGTCTAAAATTCGTGTTGTTTGATGGACTAATACTTACCTGGCGACGAGGGACAGCGTATTGCACTTCAATCTTGGTACAATTTATTTGTTGCTAAATATAAAACAATCCTGTAATAATAAGTGTCATATCAATTGCGTAACTATATTAACAATCCTTGGATTTGAGTTCCACGCGTGTTCCCGGGCACTCAACAATGCAATAATCCTTATTGTTTCTGTAATAATAGTATCAAAACAATTCTCGAACTAATTATTATATTGTGAAGTAAATTATATAAATTATTAATTTTATTCATTGTTTCAAAATTACTATATTTTAATACAGTAAGGGTAGAGATATAAAGGAGTCATACACCACGTCTGAAGAAAGGTCGTGCTTAATGTAGATTTTACTCGTTATTAGCATTTAGCATTATAATTTTATTACTTAATAATTAACGATTTAATTTTTATTTTAATAAATTTCAAAATTTTAACAATAGATGGCAACAGAAGTTACCAAGTAATTTCTCCAATAATTTACTGGTTGTATCGATTTTTTTTTAATATAATAATAAAATAATATCTTTTTAATATTAAATTTTATCTTATACACTGCCTCGATTACTTAATTAAAAAATACAGCTAATGCTACTTATAAAAAAATAATATTAAATGACATTTAAACCAAAATTAAAGCGAACAATAGATACAAAAGATAATAATGCCACATAAAATATATGAAATACTTAGTATAGATTAAAATTTTGTTTATTTCTTCAGATTTTTCATCTTAATAATGGGGGAACCACATTGTGCAGTATCCCCAGCGTGGCTATGGTTTCTCTATATCATTAGTGTCTTCTATAAATAAAGTGTTTCTAGCTTGTAGTATTTACTACTTCAGTGACGTTTTGCTAACGTATCTCCGAGCTCATCAATTGTCAGATCCTGACTATGTGAATCTAATACCTTGTTGACCACCATTGACTTCCAAATCCAATTGTCTGGCAACATTAACAACTTCTATTACATGAGCAACACGATTAGTTTCTGGCATTGTTTGTCCACTTTTTTTCAAAAATGAAATGGAAAGTTGTTTAGATACCATTCAATGGAAAATCTTGGGATGAATGTAGTTAGTCTTGTATGTTTTGTTGATTCTCTGGTCCATTGCTGAAGCAAGCTGGTTGTGTTTGGAGGCAAAAACACAACTTTCACACGTGGGTCGAAATCAAATAGGGTATCAGGAGGATCTTTACTGCCCAGGCAATTAACATCTTAAGTTGTATCTATATCCTTTCAAAACAAATGACTCTGCTGGATAAGCTACATTAGACAGACACGCTTTATTGACTCAGTCTGTTAAGAAAAAGTTAAACTTTCTAAAAATGACATGTTAATATTAAAATATTTTCCATGTAACACGTTTATAATCTTTAAAAATATCTGTTTATTCATTATACGACACAAATAAATGATGTTTTTTCTATTGTATAACATAAACTCAATGATGTTACTATTTACAGAATATAAATATTTACAGAAAGAAAATAATCAAATAGCATGTTACTATTGAGAATACTGTATATTTTTTTGTATGAAGTGTTTGAAATGTTTGAAAATATCTTTCTACATATTGTAAAACACGTAAAAGTTGAATAACTACCTTATATTGTCAGTGTGTTGGCTCGCTTTAGAATACTTAGTTAATTCCTATAAATTAGCTCAGTAGTTTCAATACTTCAGATTAATTTAAATTCTATCAAATTATATTATATTCTTGTGGCATCCTCTTCTTCTCATTCTTCCCTGTTATGAGCATTTTTCAGATATGTTTCCATTCAGTTTTTGACGTTATTCCTCCACCTCTTTCTAGGTTTTCCTCTTGGTTCTTTCCCTAGAAACAAAGTTCGATGACTTAAATTACAATGCAGTTTGACTGACAAGTTTCGTCTTTATTTTTTATTCCTTTCTTTATCAAATTCGATTCCGATATAACAAGAATCAGTGGAAGACAGACAAAAACCATTCTTTGATCGATTATTAACTTTACTCCGCTTCAAACTATGCTTCAGGAGTTTTATCGATTTCTATTATTCAATTTATATTATGATATATCATCGACATCATCAGTCAAATGTCGACTAACTTTAATATTAATTGATTTATTAAATAAATAAATAAATAAAAATAATAGTAATAATTCACTGAAATACGAAAAAAGTAAAATAGAAATAAATTATTTGTATTTACAATAAAATTTTTATATAAAATGATATGATTTATTGCTTAAAACGTATATCGTGTCTTTATAAAAAAATATATCATTTATATTTGAAATGTTATTTTTCAGTGAGTGAAATATATCTCTTTGTATAAAAGTGTATACTTGAGCGAAATACAATTGATTTTTTTCGTACCGTCGTAGAAACAATTGTTTTGATTCTACTATAATATTTCATGTCTTATTCTTAATTTTAATTAATAATCTAAATTTTTAATAAATATTTACTTCATATATTATAAAATAATAATAAATTTCTCGTATATATCCCTATTGAATGCTTGGGATGAATTAAAGAATATACTGTACACTGCTAAACTAATCTTACTTATGAATTTATGTAAAAGTCTAATGGATAATAAGTAATTCTAATA
Source organism: Centruroides sculpturatus (assembly GCF_000671375.1). Taxonomy (NCBI): domain Eukaryota; kingdom Metazoa; phylum Arthropoda; class Arachnida; order Scorpiones; family Buthidae; genus Centruroides; species Centruroides sculpturatus. Next base: position 905,795 of record NW_019384340.1, on the reverse strand, counting down.
TCATTACAAAGGATTTTTGAATCTTTTCCGCCTTGTGGACACTAATAGGGACTTTTTCAGCCCATCGGGGGGGGGGTTGAACATGCCCACGATGGGGAGAGAAATGGGATTCGACATTGCAAAGGATCAAATCATGCCTAGATTTTTGCCTATCTCATATTATTGATTGCTAATCCAGAGCTGAATAGTTCTATATATAGCACATTACATTTCGTCATACGAGTGCTCTCGTCCCTCATTTGTATGACGCTAGACAATAGCACTTTGCTGACTTATATATGACGTAAGTTTCGGGAATTCACGTTTCATGGTGTTGATTTTACACAGCTTTTATGTTATTTGCTGTTAGTTTGGACATTAATGTACTGTATACTTTGGTAAAAGAAGAATATGTCATATATCATATTGTTATTTGCTTTCACATCTCAAAAATATTTTCTTCTTTCTTTAATATTTTACGAAAACTTTAAGCTTTTTATAGTGTTTCGGGGAAAAATTATCACTTGTAATAACTACAAAACAAATAGCAGTATTAACAAGAAATTTAATATAATTATATAAATCTAAATCCTTACGCTATTATTAGTCTTAAATTTCCAAGATTCACGACCATATTATAATTTCTTATTAAAATATTTATTGTAGATCCTCCTATAAAAAACAAATAAATATTCTTGTTTGTTATTTGAATGTGTGATAAAACAATTCCTATTATACTGCAATTTATAAATGTCAATGTTTTAGTTCTGTCTTGCCCCTGTACATCATACTTTTCCTATTAGCAATAGAGTCGTACCATTCATCTATCTCTATTCAGTGAATTAAAATAACAGTTGTGAAATGACAGTTACTTCTGGAAAGGTTATTGAACTTTGCAATGTCACTTTATAAAACTATTAGATTAATGGAATGGTTGGAGAATTTTTTTAATGAAATTATCGACTTCTTAAGCTTGTTACTTACATGCAACTTAATTTGATAAAGAAACACTTAAGGTAAATAATAGCATCTTTTCTTCAATTGTATCCGATGTTCTGGTGTTATTGAAAAACATTTTCAATTTTACCTAATTTCCTTAACATAATTTAGGTGATATAATTAATAATATTGTAAGATTTAATTAATAGTAAGAGAAATTTTAATTGTTATTACACAAAACCCGTTAGGGGCTGTCCATAAATGACTTCCACACAGGAAAGGAGGGAAAGGACAAGTCGGGCAAGAGGAGGAGTTGAAGTTCAGTGGGGAGTTGTTGCTAAACACGAAAAGCATATTAAAGTTATAAACACTGGCCATTCGATCGCGCCACTAATACCCGTGTGAAAGTACCTTTAAAATACAAAACGTTCAATAGAGAGATGAATGGACAAGAGGCTCAGTTACGTGACTCGTGAGGCCCATTTGAAAGAGGCCTTAGAAGAAAACAAAGTAAGTTGACTCAGGAGACTTGTCATCGCCAGCTTTATAGTAAAAGTTCCCTGGGGCTAGGATGAACATAAAACAAAGCTAAAATGATAATCAAAAGAAAAAGAGTTTAAAGTAATAAGATGAACTTTTCAAAGGTCTAGATCGAAGAAGTCAAAAGACAATTTTTGAAAAGTCAGATATAAGTCGAATCTGACTGACAAGTAGTGACATTAACTTAAAAGATAATATGAAAGACGTTTTCCGATCGTTTTTCTTTAAACTAAAATGGCGTAAGCTCGTAACTTTACGAATTAGACCGCTGCTAAGAAGAATACAACAGTCTAATTCGTCCCACAGATGCTCTATTAAATTTAAGTCTGGTGACTGCGGTGATCATTCAAGAATTTTGTTATCATTATCATTAAAATATTTTCTGAGAAGCAATGTTGTAGATATAAAAATAGCAATTGTCCGAAGAAAAACAGTATTCATTAATACATTTTATTCTTCCTAAATATATAAAAAAAATTATGGAAAAATATAATAATTATGCAGTAAAGAATACACAATATAAATCTGCAAGTAAAATTTATTTATCCTTCGTTCAGTATTGGACTATTGTAATTCATTTAATGAATAATAATGTAATTTAACATTATCCTTCGAAAGTTGAATAGATTAAATTGAAGCTTCAAACTTAATACAACGAAATTTTTGATAGCGATATTTCATTAAAGGTTAAAACAGTTTGATCTGAAAATAATCCTCGTTCATCCTCTCGATTAGTTAGAGGCGAAATGTAAGTAGCGATAAGCATGTTTGTCGAGGTAGCGGATTATGTTGCGATTGATTGAACACAGATTCAATTAATCATAACAAAATTCCCACTAAATTATGAGTTATGTCAACTTCCAGAAAAATTTCTCACTTCCACAATGTTACAAAACAAAAAATCGTTGCAGACACTGCTGTATATTCTGTAATAGATCAGGTTGCTGTATGTTCTTTAATATATATCTTTCTTATAAAAATCTTCACGTTAAGAAACGTATTATTAAAATAAAATTTATGTTCTGAAGATTACTGTTTATTCAATTTCAATTTATAACGTCAGGAGAAACCAAGATATATATATATATATATTTCGTAACATTAAATCACAATTTATTTACTTTACAAGTAAATAGTATTGTGAAATTGCAATGTATAAAATATTGAGCTATGAATCAATCTGCCAACCAAATACGTGAGATTTTTACACCGTTTTTCCAATTCTTCTTCCGAAATGTTTATACAAATATCAAATGTAATTGTTATAATATTTTATCATAATAATACACATAAAATAAACACATAAAACTGTGTTAACACAGTATAATTTAAAGTTTTAACACATTAAATTATTTTATTATAATGTTTATTAATGTGAATTTGTTTTATGAATAATCTTTAACAACAATCCTATTATTTCATCTCGAATTAACACACTTCTATAGATTTTTCTCTCGTGTTATTTACTTCACTAATAAAATATCTAAACATTTCTACTTGCCAGTTAATTTTCCTTCGTGTTATTGAATGTTACATCTCTTGGAAGGTGGTTCGACAACTGCAGATAATAACCAGAAGAATTCAATGGTGTAGAAGAATGATAGATGTACTGTACATCGAAGCAGAAATAAATAACAAAGGAAACAACTTGAAAATAATGAAAGCTTGGATTATTGAAGCTTATTTATATAATAGAAAGGTATGAGATGAGTCCAGTTATACTTTTGTTACCATAGGATTCAGATTGTATAAGTTTATACCTTATAATTTTGTATATTCAATTCGATTTAATCTGTTATTTGCTTTTGGAAAATTTATAAAATAGTTACCTATGTTGTATTATTGTTTAAATAAACTATAAAATAAATATTTTCGGTGTGTAACGTATAAATATATTAATAATTCAATATATTTCTTAAAAGATATTTTTTCAGATTATTCTGTGCGGAGTAAATAGCATTTTATTTCTATTTTCATTTAAATACATATCGAAGCGAAATAATATTAATGCGAAAGTGTATGTAGGTGTGGGTCGGTGTACGATTTTTTCCGTCAATTTTGAGGCTTTTCTCGTATTTTAAGCTTTTAAAATTTATTTAAAAGATTCAGAAAAATAAAATAAAAATTGCCTAAAGTTCTAGAACGAAATGATTTCGTAAACGTGTCTTCCAATCGAACATGTTTTAAAGATTAATCTTGCCTTCTCTCATTCTTCATTCTTCCCTCATACTCGTACTTCTCTCGTAGATATAGGCCTATATACAGAAAAGGGAATTTATATTGTTTTCTTACGATATACTTCTCTTGGAGATCTTTCATTTAAGACTAATTAAATAAAAATTTAACTCATAAGAAATAACTACAATTTATTAAAAATTAATATTAATTCATTTTAGTTTTTAATTAATATAATTTAATATTTTTAACCCCAATAATCTATATATATTTATATTAATTGAAGAAAATTAAATGTCCTTGTTTACTATAAAGTTTTATCTTTTAATCTTTACATGGAAATCAATCATTATGATAAATTCAGCGAAAAATATAATTAAATTAGGAAAAAACATCGTTGCTTTTAAAAGGAAATTTTGTTTGTGTAAAATGTGTGACATGCATTATACTTATATAAAAAAGAGAACTTTCTCTAATGAAAAACTCGTTGTCTTATATATATATTTTTTAAAGAGTTCCTTCAACTTTCAGTGTATTTTTTTATATTCTTTTATAAATAATGCATTCAAATTAACTTAAAAACCAATTAAACTAATGGTTTCTATGCTAAAACATTGCTTCCTATTCCCATAATGACTGTTACATAAGCAATACAATATACTGCTGTTAACAAGATAAAATAATTACTGTTTAAAATTCTTTTGTAAAATAAATTAGTGTAAACTTTTTATGTGTTTTAATTAACGTAAAAGTTAATTAAAATTATAATTATTTTTCATTCTTTAAAACATTTAAACCAAAAAAAATTGTTTTTTTTCTTTTGTAGGGTCAAAATACTCGTACGAATTTAGTAATTATCCTAAAAACTATTTTAAATATTTTAAATAAAATTTTTAAAGTTTATTTTTATTAAATTTTTAAAATAATTTTCAGAAAAATTTGATAGAATTTTTATAGAAAAGTTAAATAACTAATGTCCCTGCAGGCATTGACTTTATTGAAGAAATTTGTTAGGAAGACAAATTTAATCTTTTCTTTGTGCTTGATTTTGAAAAGATTTCTTTCGATTCTTTATAATCAAGTTTTTCCTAGATACAGAATATATAAAAGAATTGGTCTTTAGTGTCTTTCCCTATACTGTACATCATACTTTACTGCTAGTAATAGAGTCGTGCCGGTCGTCTATCTAACTCTTTTCAGGGGGAGAAATTTTAAATTAAAATAACGTGATTCTCCTTTTTCAGTAGACTTTCCTATATAGTTAATCAGGGTGTGCTGTTCCTACTCTTACCACAAACTTATAACACCATTCTCCAGTTTAAGAAAGGACAGACAGACTGACAAACGAACGATAATGGAAATTTATGTCTAGAATTATTTCAAATTGCAACCAAATCAAGTATTCGTGTATTTGTTACGCCCATTTTCAATTGAATATCTTAGTCTAAAATTTAACGAATCGAAAAAACACAAAAACCCAATTCCCTTATTAAATTTAAGAAAGAAAAAGAGTCTTCACAATAATAAATTTAAAGTATACGTCACTCTGCAGCCAAAACTACACATCGCACATGAATGGTGTTTGTGTGTGGTAGTAACCCCAAGTCTTCCATCGTGCACTATGGTGATTGCATCTCGATAGCTATAAGGGTTTGGGAGATATAGGGGTTGAAAGTGGTTGACTTAAAAAATGTGTAACAATGGAAATAATCAGACAGAAGAGCAACTTGAAAATTATAGGAAAACACATCGAATCAGAGAAAGATCACGTAGAGGAAGAGAAACAGTCTTATATATATATATATATATATATATATATATATATATTACATATAAATGTACGAACAAATAAAAAACCCAGCGAAGAGGGTACTTGCAGCTAGTGAATATCTAAAAATCTAGCGTCTGGAATAGGAAAGGTTCCCAAAGGACTAGCGACATGTCTTTGGATCCGCTTTATGTTTGATGTCCGTTGAAAATTGTCCTGTAAAATCGAGATGTCTCAACTGACGAGGTATACACTTATTGTGTCGTTGATGAAAGACAAATGTTAATGGTTTATGGTCTGTGTAAATGGTGAACTGTCGTGCTTCCAGCGTAAACCGGAAATGTTTCACAGTCAAACACACAGCCAGAAGTTCTCGGTCGTATGCAGAATACTGACGCTGAGAGTTACTCAGCTTGTGGGAAAAGAACACCAGTGGCTGGAGACTTTGTGCTGTAACTTGATGCCCACAGCAGAATCAGATGCATCAACGTGCGGTGCAAGGGTAGCACTTGGTGAAGGATGGTGTAGTAAGGTGGCTTCTGCTAATTGTGATTTACATGACTCAAATGCCTGAATAGAATTGTCAGTCCATTTAATCTCACGTTGGTCGTTTTTCTTTGCTCCTTTAAGTAGGTCGTGCAAAGGAGCTTGGTGATGGGCCGCATTGGGTAGGAACCTACGATAGAAGTTCAAGATGCCCAAGAACCTTCTCAGTTGTTTGAGGGTCTGTGGTCGCTTCTGTTGAGTTACGGCAGATACACGTTCCGGAAGTGGCA
>NW_019384340.1:859829-899142 GCF_000671375.1 Centruroides sculpturatus | reverse complement strand
TCTTATATATATATACATATAAATGTACGAACAAATAAAAACCCAGCAAAGCGGGTAGTTGCAGCTAGTTTTAAAATAAAATTGAAAATAATACTACAATTTTACTCAAATATCAATGAAAATATAATGCTGTGTATCTATTAATAGTTTTATAATAGATTAAAAATATATAAAGGTTTTTCTAATAAAATATGATAATAGAAGGCGCCACCAAGATTTTAAATGTTGCCTGGAAAGTTAAGCAACTCGTTGCTGGTTTATTTATTACTCTAATAATCATGAATATCAATAAAAGTATTATAATATCGCGAGGTTTATAACTTTTATCATTAAAAGTGAGAAAAATAACATGATTATTTCTCCAGAAATCTTTCATTTAGTAGAATCAGAAGTTTAATAGAAGAAGAAGAAGAAGAAGAAAACTTTTCTATCAATTGCTAATTTTAGCTTTTATTGTTACTTAAGTCATCGAACTTTGCTTTCAATGCAATTGACTGATGATCTTGTGTGTCCATTCAACATGAATGTAATTCGTCGAGTAAACAGCAATCCAAAATAAATACTTGTAATGTAAAATAAACATGTGTTAGACATTATAACACTTTGGTAAATTACTATTTCAGATTAAAAACGGTAAATTATTCACTTATTTAATACAAGAAAATCTTGTACATACAGCCATACAACAAAAACATATTACAATCACCAATATCAATTCCAACACAAAGTACAATAATGCTAATAATACAGCTCACAGTAATATGCATAAACGTAAACATTGAGGTAATCCTCTAAGTCTGAAACTTACAGTTAGACGATTACCTCAATCCGATTACAGGCCATTTTTAATGATATTTTAGGGGGTGCCACATATACACCACCCTCTCCACTCCGAAATCCGATAACCATAATAAAATGCAGAATTTAATTATGACGTACTGTATGTGTGTAATTGCATTGTATTTATGGGGATGGCCCATCCCCAACATCTCTTAATCTCTAAAAATCTTTTATTAAAGTAAACTTTTAAAAATTATTTATATTCTTTTATTTTATAATAAGTATAACAAGAACATGGACTGATTATCGTATGACTGGATTTCTTCAAACACAATGCTAAGTGAAAATGCTAAGTGGATAGATTGTATTCAATATATATACGTACAGTACATAATGTTATTTATGTCNAATTTCTCCAATAATTTACTGGTTGTATCGATTTTTTTTTAATATAATAATAAAATAATATCTTTTTAATATTAAATTTTATCTTATACACTGCCTCGATTACTTAATTAAAAAATACAGCTAATGCTACTTATAAAAAAATAATATTAAATGACATTTAAACCAAAATTAAAGCGAACAATAGATACAAAAGATAATAATGCCACATAAAATATATGAAATACTTAGTATAGATTAAAATTTTGTTTATTTCTTCAGATTTTTCATCTTAATAATGGGGGAACCACATTGTGCAGTATCCCCAGCGTGGCTATGGTTTCTCTATATCATTAGTGTCTTCTATAAATAAAGTGTTTCTAGCTTGTAGTATTTACTACTTCAGTGACGTTTTGCTAACGTATCTCCGAGCTCATCAATTGTCAGATCCTGACTATGTGAATCTAATACCTTGTTGACCACCATTGACTTCCAAATCCAATTGTCTGGCAACATTAACAACTTCTATTACATGAGCAACACGATTAGTTTCTGGCATTGTTTGTCCACTTTTTTTCAAAAATGAAATGGAAAGTTGTTTAGATACCATTCAATGGAAAATCTTGGGATGAATGTAGTTAGTCTTGTATGTTTTGTTGATTCTCTGGTCCATTGCTGAAGCAAGCTGGTTGTGTTTGGAGGCAAAAACACAACTTTCACACGTGGGTCGAAATCAAATAGGGTATCAGGAGGATCTTTACTGCCCAGGCAATTAACATCTTAAGTTGTATCTATATCCTTTCAAAACAAATGACTCTGCTGGATAAGCTACATTAGACAGACACGCTTTATTGACTCAGTCTGTTAAGAAAAAGTTAAACTTTCTAAAAATGACATGTTAATATTAAAATATTTTCCATGTAACACGTTTATAATCTTTAAAAATATCTGTTTATTCATTATACGACACAAATAAATGATGTTTTTTCTATTGTATAACATAAACTCAATGATGTTACTATTTACAGAATATAAATATTTACAGAAAGAAAATAATCAAATAGCATGTTACTATTGAGAATACTGTATATTTTTTTGTATGAAGTGTTTGAAATGTTTGAAAATATCTTTCTACATATTGTAAAACACGTAAAAGTTGAATAACTACCTTATATTGTCAGTGTGTTGGCTCGCTTTAGAATACTTAGTTAATTCCTATAAATTAGCTCAGTAGTTTCAATACTTCAGATTAATTTAAATTCTATCAAATTACATTATATTCTTGTGGCATCCTCTTCTTCTCATTCTTCCCTGTTATGAGCATTTTTCAGATATGTTTCCATTCAGTTTTTGACGTTATTCCTCCACCTCTTTCTAGGTTTTCCTCTTGGTTCTTTCCCTAGAAACAAAGTTCGATGACTTAAATTACAATGCAGTTTGACTGACAAGTTTCGTCTTTATTTTTTATTCCTTTCTTTATCAAATTCGATTCCGATATAACAAGAATCAGTGGAAGACAGACAAAAACCATTCTTTGATCGATTATTAACTTTACTCCGCTTCAAACTATGCTTCAGGAGTTTTATCGATTTCTATTATTCAATTTATATTATGATATATCATCGACATCATCAGTCAAATGTCGACTAACTTTAATATTNAATTTTAATATTATACTTTCATCAAATGTTATTTAAATTACTCATTTTTTAACGAATTTCTTTATTTTGCTGAACAGTTCAACGTTGAAGTCAATAAACTTGAGCATCAGCTTGTATCTAGCTGATTTTTTCTATGGGGGTTGTAGGTTAAATAAATGGAAATTCTCTATTTAAAAATCATAATATTTAAATTAAATTATGTTAGACTTTTAAAACTTTTATTTAAAACCATTTTAAGTGATAAAAAGCATTAAAAAATATCTAAAAAACATCCTTAAAGTGTAATTGAAAGTTTCAAGTTACCTTACTTCGATTTAAGCTTTCCTCTTTTAAATTATTATTCGCGTAAATTTATTAATGTAGTTGAAATTTTATAATTTTTCTAAATGATTTTAATTACATTTAAACATTTTAACTTAATATCAATAATATTTTATTATTATAATTGATTTTAATGGACTTATCTAACTAATAACTAATCTCTGAAGACATTTCGATAATCTAAAAACTAAATTTTTAATTTTCAAAACATTGGAACTTCCAAAAAATTTGAAAAAAAAAAGATATTTCTCATTTTAGAGAATTCCTTATAAAATTTGAATATTCCAANTGGACTGATTATCGTATGACTGGATTTCTTCAAACACAATGCTAAGTGAAAATGCTAAGTGGATAGATTGTATTCAATATATATACGTACAGTACATAATGTTATTTATGTCACTGAACTAGGTTGCGTCGTTCAATAAATTCGATGTGTTTGTGTTAACAGAGAAGATAAAATGAATTTTTCATGCATGTAATAAAACTTTACTCGTTTTCACGAACGAATAAACTTATCCCTCGAACAAAATATAGATCAGTATATTGATAAAAATCCATAACTAAGAATCGATATAAAAAAGTTAATTTAATTTAATTAATTGTAAATACTGAATTTTTTACGGAAAAAATATTCTCTGAAAAATCGACATAATTAATTAAGGCAGAGGTTTTCAACCGGAGTGTAGCAGCGGTTCTTCAGTCGTGAAATATTATGCTAGGCAGAGAGACAAAACACTTCGTACATGTATTAATAAAAGTATAAAATTCTATTCTTTTACGCCATTCATTTGATGTTTCTCCTTATTTTTCACAATTAGTTTTGCCTGTTAATAAATTATTTCTATAATTGTGCTTTGAATATTCTTTAATGCCCATGAGTGATTGGATTAAACCACTAAACACTAGCAGTTGGTGAGATGACCACGCGGAGTTTACTTGGTTTTCTTCACGTTTGTAACACTTAAATAAGAACCAGTTTTTCATAGAATAATTCTTCTATTTTTCTAACTTTATACATTTTATAGCAATTAAAATATAAAATTTTATATAACAAAATCTCATAACAGATGGCGCCACACACAATTTTATTTATTATGCTTAATACAGTAGAACCTCGAAAACTCGGCCTAATGTGGACCGAAGGGTGGCCGAGTTTGTGAAAATGCCGGGTTATCGGGAATGTGGTTAAAAAAATAAGTACGAGTGTTTCCTCAGAAAATACTGTACTGTACTTGTATGTATTGTTTACTTGAGAATATAACAGAGAATAAACTGCCCAAATACCCTTAAACAAAGGAAAAGTACGTCCTTTATGAAGGCATAGAGCCTTTACTACATGAAAATGAAAATTAATGAATACACTGTGTACAGTAATTTACCTAATAAAACACAAAGTCGTAACAGCCGGGAAATTTACGCAACTTTAGTTGCTGGATTTTTTTAAAAAACGTTTTTAGCCCTGTGGTCACTAGGACGACCCTTTTATTAGCAAGTTCATTATGGGTCCGACCAGGCCCACAAAAAGACAACCGGGCGATGAGGACCATCCTTTGTACAACTTGTGAAAAATATTAAAAAATTGGTTCTAATTGATTATATTTACAGCTGATCTTCTAAAAGTATCATTTGTTTTAGAATAATAATGTAATTTATTGTGGCTTCATAGTAATTCTATAAATACTGTGCAAGAAACTGTATATTAACTCATTTGTTCAAATACTATCCTTTATCTAATGAAGTTTTCCTCTTTACTCCACAATTGATAATAAGAATTTTGCTTTTTTTTTCTTTGGGAGAAAGAAGGAAGAGGAAAGAAGAAAATCCTTTCTATATATATAATGTGAAACGTTGATTAATGTGTGGTGCGTCAAAAAATAAAGTTCTGATTGGTCAGAAAGGGACAGAAACTTATTTCTTTGAAGTGTTCTAGAAATAAGTTTTGTTCCTTCCTGAGTGTGCCACGTATAATGGTGTTGAAGATTACAAATAAAAGTAGCTAAACATTAAAATAGTTTAAATATTTTAATAAAATAATATAAATGAGAATTACTGCAATTAAATAGATTGATAATTACAAAATAAATTGAACTAATTGAAAATAAGACGAAAACATAATTCGTAGATGAAAGTAAAACTTGATACTTGTTATTTAAGTTGAGATGCTGAGTTGTATTATGTATCAGATTGTGATATATGATATTAATCCCTACCTACTGGACTTTGTTTCTTTTCCATTTCTTGGCCTTCGGATTAAAGTAAGCGAGTTCCAAAAATCCTGTTAACTTTGAAGTATGTAAGTCGAACTCGAACCAAATCTCATAAAACTTTAGTTTGTATTGGTGGTAACTCTCTCAAATCATATTACTACAGACAATGTGTCATCATTATAATATTATAAGTTATTTTAAGTACATTTAGGAATTAACTGCAATGTGTGCATAAATGTGTATATATAGTAACAGGAGTAAAAGTAAGAAGGTGGCTTTTTGGCTAATTAATGATTATATTGGAAACACTGCTACCATAGTGATGAGGTAAAATGGTGGGCTCTTATTGAAAGGATTCGTAAACTATGAAGTAATAATACATTACTCTATTACAGTCAATCTCTTATTTTATTACTTAAGCCAAGGTGTTATTACTGTGTCTCTGGTGAGTTTTTTACAAAGTATATGCGTATAAACACCGTTTTATTCTGCGTTTTAGGACAAAAGTGAGAAAAAACATGCGAAATGTTCACTACATTTGAGGTATTTACCAAAGAAGATTTGATTCTCTCCGAGATTACTAACCAGCCCTACTAAGATGATGGTGATCGAGAAGGTCAGCAATACCAAAACAATGACTGCAACCATTTTCATGAGAATGGAATGAAGCAAAGAAAATTTCAATTTAAATAAATAATATAAAAATTCAGTATAAGATGAATGATTTTCTTGTTTCGGTCATCGTGTTTATAAATTCAAGATTTATAATTAAAATATTTTCTTACATAGAAATGTTAATTTCTCGATCTAATGATCATAGAAGTTTATTCAATATTACATGAAAAAATATTCATGCATAAGGACATCAATGTACTTTTTCACTAGTTTAAGATAGCATATGATCTGCTTTTTATTGATTCATAAATCAGAGAAGAGAAATATAATATCGCATCACGGATATTATTATTTATGAAAAAATCCATTTATAATCTCTGCTATTCATGATAAGTGTTCTATAAATATAAATATAACATTTATATAACATTTTATAAAAATATAAACTTTGCTTTAAAAGAAAAAATAATTACAGAGACTTTTTTTAGATTCGTGCAGACGTATAAAACTTATAAAGGAACCTCTTATTGAAATTATTTACATATTTAAACAATCTAATTATATTATTATTGCGTGTGTAATTGTAAATTAATCTAGCGAAGAATTTAGTTAATTTTTAAATATAGATTTGAGGCAAAACTTTTAAAACTTTTCGTATAATAAAAAATCAATAAGTCGATAAGACACAAAAGAATTTCCATTGTAATTTCATAATCCCAATGAGTTTTTGATGATTTCATATATTTTTTTTAGCATTTGCTGACTGGCATCATTTTATATTCTCTTTGATGAAATAGGTTAGTCGATCAATATGACAACTACTCGCTTTAAATGCATTATCCGATTTTGTAGTTTTATCTTTTAAAAGTTCATTTTCCTTATAATAAAAATATTGAACTAAAGAAATATGTATTACATTTTGGAAATAAATTTCAAAGACTTAAATTAATCCTTAAGAGATTTAAACTTATCCTAATGTGTCTTAGTATTTCATTAACTGACACTCTATATAAAGTCAACAAGGTTATAATTTAAACCTGATATATAGTTACAAATTCGATTTGATTTAAAATATTTACCAAAAGTTTATATTTTAAATACTTTTGACATCATATTTAAAGTACTAATTATTATAATGGAAACAACATGCCTACATTTTCAGCTTATTGGCACTCTTCTAATTAATGTAGCTTTTAAAGTTGAATACACCAAAGGGGTAGGGGCAATACATTGGTGCTCAATTATATGCCAGTGCTAATATCGTAATTCAAATAAATCAATATGGAATGCGAATAACGTGTGATGCATTTTCGATGAGACCGTATTCGTGACGAAAATACTGGGATTTATAAAAGATGGAACCGCTATAATAACAATGTATTGAATAGAAGACAGTAAAAAAACAATGGTTCTGTTCGTTGAGAAATGAAAAAATTCTGTAATTTCAAGGAAAAATTATAGAAGATTTTAATCGTGCATGTATTGTTATAACGAGCATCGGTAGTTCAATGGTAGAATGTCCGCTTCCCAAGCGAATGATCCGGGTTCGATTCCCGGCCGTTGCAGTCTTGTTTTATTTTTCTCTTAGCTCAAATCCGTTAATTTGTAAAAGTGTTGAATTAAGTACACAAAAATATATACTGAATTTCATAAATTAAAAGAAGTAATAATAATTTTAATTCAAAGATATACACCCAACTTAAATAAAATTTGTTGCTATTCTTTATCATTGAAAACATGAAGAACATTTGATACTAATATTTACACTTTGTATTAGCTATACAGATAAAACTAATTATAAATACTTATATCATTGCTTTAAATTAACAAGAACAATATTCCTCCCAAACAACGATCCGAAAGCCAAGTCCCTACTGTTAATAATGCTAATTTGTAAAATAAACAACGTAATAAATTATATAGATTATAATTTATTTCAAGTGGATCTTGAAAATGTACTCTTGAAAAGCTGGAACAATTTAACAATAAAAAAAAAACTGGAAAGAGTGTTGAAGATGGTATTGAAGATTTTAAAATATACCAATTATTGCAAAGGGTTAATAACATTTTTTCCAAGAAAAGGAAATAAAATATTATTAAGTTTAGTATATTAATTTCAGTAATAGATGGCACCACGCGAATTATGTATCCCTTATCTGTTTATTGACATTCATCCAAATTGAAATTAGATAATATCTTGTACTTGATTTAGAAGTCTCTCTTTTTTCTTATTTAAAATATTTTATTTTTAATTAAAACAACGAATACCGCAGTTATTGTTAACATTTAGAATATGGTNATTTTATAATTTTTCTAAATGATTTTAATTACATTTAAACATTTTAACTTAATATCAATAATATTTTATTATTATAATTGATTTTAATGGACTTATCTAACTAATAACTAATCTCTGAAGACATTTCGATAATCTAAAAACTAAATTTTTAATTTTCAAAACATTGGAACTTCCAAAAAATTTGAAAAAAAAAAGATATTTCTCATTTTAGAGAATTCCTTATAAAATTTGAATATTCCAAGAAAAAAATTCCCTAAAATCCCAGACGTTGGTGGACATTGTAGGGATATTTTTTTAGATAGAAACCATGAACACCATTCCTGAGTTTGCACTTCGGCAACACTAGCCACGTGGAGTTTGCTTGGTTTTCTTTACGTGTCTAAGACCTAAATAGGAGTTTTTAAAAGAAAAGTCATTTATCAAATCACGCACGTGTTATGTTGTCTTACTCCATCAATTCCATCACTATAATAGGGAATTCCCCAAATGATTTCTTATCTTCTGTTACAGGGATATACATACCCCAATTAATTTCGCTAGTCCAAAAAATTTCCAAAAATCCAGCTAATTCGTATTGATTTTTGAGATTTTGGAATATAAAAAACAAATAAATATGCTTGTTTGTTATTTGAATGTGTGATAAAACAATTCCTATTATACTGCAATTTATAAATGTCAATGTTTTAGTTCTGTCTTTATTGTAGATCCTCCTATAAAAAACAAATAAATATTCTTGTTTGTTATTTGAATGTGTGATAAAACAATTCCTATTATACTGCAATTTATAAATGTCAATGTTTTAGTTCTGTCTTGCCCCTGTACATCATACTTTTCCTATTAGCAATAGAGTCGTACCATTCATCTATCTCTATTCAGTGAATTAAAATAACAGTTGTGAAATGACAGTTACTTCTGGAAAGGTTATTGAACTTTGCAATGTCACTTTATAAAACTGTTAGATTAATGGAATGGTTGGAGAATTTTTTTAATGAAATTATCGACTTCTTAAGCTTGTTACTTACATGCAACTTAATTTGATAAAGAAACACTTAAGGTAAATAATAGCATCTTTTCTTCAATTGTATCCGATGTTCTGGTGTTATTGAAAAACATTTTCAATTTTACCTAATTTCCTTAACATAATTTAGGTGATATAATTAATAATATTGTAAGATTTAATTAATAGTAAGAGAAATTTTAATTGTTATTACACAAAACCCGTTAGGGGCTGTCCATAAATGACTTCCACACAGGAAAGGAGGGAAAGGACAAGTCGGGCAAGAGGAGGAGTTGAAGTTCAGTGGGGAGTTGTTGCTAA
Organism: Centruroides sculpturatus; assembly: GCF_000671375.1. Classification (NCBI taxonomy): domain Eukaryota; kingdom Metazoa; phylum Arthropoda; class Arachnida; order Scorpiones; family Buthidae; genus Centruroides; species Centruroides sculpturatus. The sequence goes on along the minus strand of NW_019384340.1, from coordinate 889,554 downwards.
ACACGAAAAGCATATTAAAGTTATAAACACTGGCCATTCGATCGCGCCACTAATACCCGTGTGAAAGTACCTTTAAAATACAAAACGTTCAATAGAGAGATGAATGGACAAGAGGCTCAGTTACGTGACTCGTGAGGCCCATTTGAAAGAGGCCTTAGAAGAAAACAAAGTAAGTTGACTCAGGAGACTTGTCATCGCCAGCTTTATAGTAAAAGTTCCCTGGGGCTAGGATGAACATAAAACAAAGCTAAAATGATAATCAAAAGAAAAAGAGTTTAAAGTAATAAGATGAACTTTTCAAAGGTCTAGATCGAAGAAGTCAAAAGACAATTTTTGAAAAGTCAGATATAAGTCGAATCTGACTGACAAGTAGTGACATTAACTTAAAAGATAATATGAAAGACGTTTTCCGATCGTTTTTCTTTAAACTAAAATGGCGTAAGCTCGTAACTTTACGAATTAGACCGCTGCTAAGAAGAATACAACAGTCTAATTCGTCCCACAGATGCTCTATTAAATTTAAGTCTGGTGACTGCGGTGATCATTCAAGAATTTTGTTATCATTATCATTAAAATATTTTCTGAGAAGCAATGTTGTAGATATAAAAATAGCAATTGTCCGAAGAAAAACAGTATTCATTAATACATTTTATTCTTCCTAAATATATAAAAAAAAATTATGGAAAAATATAATAATTATGCAGTAAAGAATACACAATATAAATCTGCAAGTAAAATTTATTTATCCTTCGTTCAGTATTGGACTATTGTAATTCATTTAATGAATAATAATGTAATTTAACATTATCCTTCGAAAGTTGAATAGATTAAATTGAAGCTTCAAACTTAATACAACGAAATTTTTGATAGCGATATTTCATTAAAGGTTAAAACAGTTTGATCTGAAAATAATCCTCGTTCATCCTCTCGATTAGTTAGAGGCGAAATGTAAGTAGCGATAAGCATGTTTGTCGAGGTAGCGGATTATGTTGCGATTGATTGAACACAGATTCAATTAATCATAACAAAATTCCCACTAAATTATGAGTTATGTCAACTTCCAGAAAAATTTCTCACTTCCACAATGTTACAAAACAAAAAATCGTTGCAGACACTGCTGTATATTCTGTAATAGATCAGGTTGCTGTATGTTCTTTAATATATATCTTTCTTATAAAAATCTTCACGTTAAGAAACGTATTATTAAAATAAAATTTATGTTCTGAAGATTACTGTTTATTCAATTTCAATTTATAACGTCAGGAGAAACCAAGATATATATATATATATATTTCGTAACATTAAATCACAATTTATTTACTTTACAAGTAAATAGTATTGTGAAATTGCAATGTATAAAATATTGAGCTATGAATCAATCTGCCAACCAAATACGTGAGATTTTTACACCGTTTTTCCAATTCTTCTTCCGAAATGTTTATACAAATATCAAATGTAATTGTTATAATATTTTATCATAATAATACACATAAAATAAACACATAAAACTGTGTTAACACAGTATAATTTAAAGTTTTAACACATTAAATTATTTTATTATAATGTTTATTAATGTGAATTTGTTTTATGAATAATCTTTAACAACAATCCTATTATTTCATCTCGAATTAACACACTTCTATAGATTTTTCTCTCGTGTTATTTACTTCACTAATAAAATATCTAAACATTTCTACTTGCCAGTTAATTTTCCTTCGTGTTATTGAATGTTACATCTCTTGGAAGGTGGTTCGACAACTGCAGATAATAACCAGAAGAATTCAATGGTGTAGAAGAATGATAGATGTACTGTACATCGAAGCAGAAATAAATAACAAAGGAAACAACTTGAAAATAATGAAAGCTTGGATTATTGAAGCTTATTTATATAATAGAAAGGTATGAGATGAGTCCAGTTATACTTTTGTTACCATAGGATTCAGATTGTATAAGTTTATACCTTATAATTTTGTATATTCAATTCGATTTAATCTGTTATTTGCTTTTGGAAAATTTATAAAATAGTTACCTATGTAGTATTATTGTTTAAATAAACTATAAAATAAATATTTTCGGTGTGTAACGAATAAATGTATTAATAATTCAATATATTTATTGAAAGATATTTTTTTAGATTATTCTGTGCCGAGTAAATAGCATTTTATTTCTATTTTCATTTAAATACATATCGAAGCGAAATAATATTAATGCGAAAGTGTATGTAGGTGTGGGTCGGTGTATGATTTTATTAAAAGTTAACATTAATTTATTTTAGTTTTTAATTAATATAATTTAATATTTTTAACCCCAATAATCAATATATATATTTATAGAGTTAATAAATCTATACAATTTGTAACATTGAAGAAAATTAAATGTCCTTGTTTACTTTAAAGTTTTATCTTTTAATCTTTACATGGAAATCAATCATTATGATAAATTCAATGAAAAATATAATTAAATTAGGAAAAAAACATCGTTGCTTTTAAAAGGAAATTTTGTTTGTGTAAAACGTGTAACATGCATTATATTTATATAAAAAAGAGAACTTTGTCTAATGAAAAACTCGTTGTCTTATATATATATATATTTTTCAAAGAGTTCCTTCAACTTTCAGTGTATTTTTTTATATTCTTTTATAAATAATGCATTCAAATTAACTTAAAAACCAATTAAACTAATGGTTTCTATGCTAAAACATTGCTTCCTATTCCCATAATGACTGTTACATAAGCAATACAATATACTGCTGTTAACAAGATAAAATAATTACTGTTTAAAATTCTTTTGTAAAATAAATTAGTGTAAACTTTTTATGTGTTTTAATTAACGTAAAAGTTAATTAAAATTATAATTATTTTTCATTCTTTAAAACATTTAAACCAAAAAAAATTGTTTTTTTTCTTTTGTAGGGTCAAAATACTCGTACGAATTTAGTAATTATCCTAAAAACTATTTTAAATATTTTAAATAAAATTTTTAAAGTTTATTTTTATTAAATTTTTAAAATAATTTTCAGAAAAATTTGATAGAATTTTTATAGAAAAGTTAAATAACTAATGTCCCTGCAGGCATTGACTTTATTGAAGAAATTTGTTAGGAAGACAAATTTAATCTTTTCTTTGTGCTTGATTTTGAAAAGATTTCTTTCGATTCTTTATAATCAAGTTTTTCCTAGATACAGAATATATAAAAGAATTGGTCTTTAGTGTCTTTCCCTATACTGTACATCATACTTTACTGCTAGTAATAGAGTCGTGCCGGTCGTCTATCTAACTCTTTTCAGGGGGAGAAATTTTAAATTAAAATAACGTGATTCTCCTTTTTCAGTAGACTTTCCTATATAGTTAATCAGGGTGTGCTGTTCCTACTCTTACCACAAACTTATAACACCATTCTCCAGTTTAAGAAAGGACAGACAGACTGACAAACGAACGATAATGGAAATTTATGTCTAGAATTATTTCAAATTGCAACCAAATCAAGTATTCGTGTATTTGTTACGCCCATTTTCAATTGAATATCTTAGTCTAAAATTTAACGAATCGAAAAAACACAAAAACCCAATTCCCTTATTAAATTTAAGAAAGAAAAAGAGTCTTCACAATAATAAATTTAAAGTATACGTCACTCTGCAGCCAAAACTACACATCGCACATGAATGGTGTTTGTGTGTGGTAGTAACCCCAAGTCTTCCATCGTGCACTATGGTGATTGCATCTNGTGTATATTTGCTTAATATATCAGGTTTTGGTTGTGTATATTTGTATAAATAGCACATTCTAAATCAATATTAATTCTTAGTGCAAAAAATTTTTTGACTTAATTATAAGGCAATCTCAGGTTTTCAGAGAATAAATGAAAAATTATGCTATTAAATATATTTATTTTTGATTTAAAATAGTAATTTAGTTCCTGGTGGTTGGACAGGGTGCCAAGTCCCTACTGTTAATAATGCTAATTTGTAAAATAAACAACGTAATAAATTATATAGATTATAATTTATTTCAAGTGGATCTTGAAAATGTACTCTTGAAAAGCTGGAACAATTTAACAATAAAAAAAAAACTGGAAAGAGTGTTGAAGATGGTATTGAGGATTTTAAAATATACCAATTATTGCAAAGGGTTAATAACATTTTTTCCAAGAAAAGGAAATAAAATATTATTAAGTTTAGTATATTAATTTCAGTAATAGATGGCACCACGCGAATTATGTATCCCTTATCTGTTTATTGACATTCATCCAAATTGAAATTAGATAATATCTTGTACTTGATTTAGAAGTCTCTCTTTTTTCTTATTTAAAATATTTTATTTTTAATTAAAACAACGAATACCGCAGTTATTGTTAACATTTAGAATATGGTGGATATAGCCCGAAACGAATTACCATTGAAGCTATATACAAGAGGGAACAAATAAGATTTGGATTCTCTTAAATTACTATGGACAAATTACACCTCGAAAATGGAATTAGATAAATGGAAGTCGAGACCAAACATAGAAATCTTAGGGGAAGGAGAACAATGCTTTAAAAATATTAAGAATCTTAGTCTACTAATAAACTTCACTAATATTGTCAATATGTTTGAATAATCGACACAATCAGGAAATATATAGGATATAATTATCGAAATTTATCATCTCTCACTATAGAATTAAAGAAGATTCGATGGTTTGCTGAAAACAATGTCAATTAATTAACTATTGAAGTATGTGCCTAAATTTATTTTCTTATTATTTAAAAGAAAAGGAAGTGATAGTGTTCCTTTCCGCTCTACGAATGCCAAGAGAATAATAATTGTGTGTATTAATATATTACAGCGTATCAATTGATGTAATTCTATTACTCATTTGTTTATAATTATTATATAAATATTTTAAAATATTCTTCTATGTTTTTCAGTAGTCAGCGAGATTCCAAAGGTTAAGGATACGCCTAAGAAATTGGACGAAAATTAGTTTTATTTTAAAATATAAGTTCTATTCTTATTTATAAAACTGTCTTCTTTCTCTCAACAACCGTTTCACAATAGATGAATACAATATATATATATAACTTATATATTCAATGCCGAATTTAGTTTCTTAATCTTTATCTCATCCTGCTATATACATATATTGGAGTACGGAACTCAACGAAGACAAAAGATAAATGGAGTCGCGTGTGATACTAATGTATTGTTTCTTAAGATATGTATAGCGTATATATTATATATAAATGTGTATTTATATATAGCCAATTCTGCATTATATTTCTAAAAATAAAAATTTCCTATTCGATATCATATAATTTAAAGAAAATCTATATTTATTTCGATCACAACTTATTGAAAGAGTAAAAATAGAAAGAGACTCCCAATTAGTCTAATTCTACTTACTCAACGAATGATCTAATATAGTCGAACCTTTAATAACGACCACCTTTAAACGACGACCATTTTTCAGCGATATTTCTTTTAAAAATAGCTGAAAAACAACGGTCATTTTATGTTTTCGTTAGTGGTCGTTGTTCAGAGATTCAACTATATAATTTTTATAAAGGAAAATTAGTTAATAGAAAATTACTTATATAATTTTTTGGCAATTGTTTCCACTAAGTACCCAAAGGGGAAAAAATCCAAAAGTATAATTTTTTAAATAAAATACACAAATATTATAATAAAATTAATCTGAAAAATATTTAGACTAAATTCAATTAATTTATATTGTCGTAATTTTAATAAATAAATAATTTAAACTGCTCGAATCTCTAATATTATAATAAAGTAATTGATATTATTAAGGCGATTTTTTTCTTTTCTTTAAATAATTTAAAGACATTAAATGTGTTTTAATTTAATAAAATTAAATTGAATTTCATTCTTTTGCCTTTCTAATCATCATTTATCTCGTAAAAGTTTGTAACTTTTGTGTGTAAAGCACGCAAATATTTCTTTTTGCACCAATAAAATCACTTTTACCAACTTACAAAGTTTGATTACTTCTACAAAACGAGCCTTTTTCAATTTCTAAAAAGAAATCTTTGTTTAGAAACAAAACAGTAAAGAAACCTTGATTCAATTTATACACGAATTTCAATAAAGAAGAAATAAACATAAAGCTTTTATCAAGTTCATGCTACAATAAAAATAAAACCATTCTTTTACGAAGTTTCTCTTTATATTCTGAGCAAACTGAAAGCAAATAAATAAATATATTTTTTTTTATTATTTAATTATGAATTTCAATTAATTTTTAAAAAACTTTTAAATACGTTTTGTTCATTCCCAAATAAACGAATTGCAAAATTCAATATTTGTCGACACATGGTGATACTAATTTGCATAAATGTGCTATTTCAATTTCATTCGTTTGCCTTTCTAATCATCTCGTGAAAGTTGCTAACTTTTGTGTGTAAAACACTTTTTGCAATTGCATGGAAACAAATGAATTTTATTCGAAATTCCATCCAGAATTATTAGAAATTATTAACCAAAAACAATGGATATTCAACCAAAACTACCTGAGATGTAAAACAACTGACTGGTGTTCAGAAAACTCAAAGAATGGGTTCAGCTTTGACATTTCTTCTAAGCTACCGGAAAGGAATTATTTGAACAGTTTAACTGAGAGATTTTAGACCACCCATCTTTAGACCCACCATCACTCGACACCACGCGATTACTATCTCTTCAGCAAGATGCTCTGGCTGGCTACCCAGAGATTTAGAATCAACGAGGAGCTCGTGGATAGAATCAACTGGCTACATCACCTGGCAACCAATAGAATATGTCGTCTCGAAACCTACGATATGTAGGCTCCTCCAAAGTAATAATGCCAGTTTTACAACGAATGGTTCACTTTTTCTTCAGAAATTGTATCTTCACAAATTTTTAAATACCAAAAGGACAAAGAGCACTTAAATTTCTTCCTTCAAAATTAAAAGAGAATTTTAATTGTTAAATGCAAAAATATCATTCTAAATTATTCTATTATTCTTTATTCTCAACATTAATAATTAAATATAAAAATTAAAATATTCAGATTCAATTTATATCTCGTCTTTGTATACTCTTTATCTGCTAGAAAATTAAGATTTAATGAGTAATATTACAGAGAAAAATCTTTATCAGTTTAGATCAATATGAATAAAATGACTATAATAAAATAGTATTTTCTTTTTTTATTATTTTATATAAAGGAAAACCGAAATGGAAGCTGATAAATTTCAACTTTTATTCATTGGTGTCATTAACGATAACTTTCAAAAATAGTAATGGAATTTATCGAGAAAAAATTAAAAGAAGCATAGAAAAGATTACAAACGACGTGATGAATTTCGACATATCTAGAAAGTAATGAAAAGACGTTAATGGATGAACAAGATTACTTTTATTAAGGAGCTGCCAATTTCACTTCTGTGTCATGACATGCAGAAATCGGATAGGCATAAATGAATTGGACTGGTGGCGAGTATCGCTCAACTCGAAAAGAATTTCAAGTTATTGATCGTCTGAAATAAATTTCAATTTTCTTTTATAAATAACTAACAATAAAATATACATTTTATAAATTATTATTGAATTTATTTAAAATTTAATAAAAATTTTATTTGTATCAATCAAATTTTCAAGATTTGATTGATTAATTCACAACTTAAAATATCACTCATTTAAAATTTCTTCCTGTATTCAAGTGCACACAAATAACCTTATAAAATAACCTCGTAAAATAATAATAACGAGTAATTATTTACAATTTTTTATCGTATTTTTAATTTATTTAATTTAAAATATATGCTCTCCATCTTATATAAGTGTCTTGCCCCTGTAAATCATACTTTTCCTGTTAGCAAAAGAGTCATGCGGGACATCTGTTTATCTTCTTTCAGGGATTTATAAGTCTACGATTTTTTCAAATTTTAGCCCAATTAACGCGAAAATTACTCACACTCTTACTATATAACACTTTATAAAAGGTAATTGGACTTTTAAACACTTTTCACATCTTATTTCTTTTTTCATTCTCTGTTTCTGCTTAACAGGAATCAATAATAATAAGTTACACTGCTTTCAATGTTTTGACACGTACTTGATTTAGAAGTCTCTCTTTTTTCTTATTTAAAATATTTTATTTTTAATTAAAACAACGAATACCGCAGTTATTGTTAACATTTAGAATATGGTGGATATAGCCCGAAACGAATTACCATTGAAGCTATATACAAGAGGGAACAAATAAGATTTGGATTCTCTTAAATTACTATGGACAAATTACACCTCGAAAATGGAATTAGATAAATGGAAGTCGAGACCAAACATAGAAATCTTAGGGGAAGGAGAACAATGCTTTAAAAATATTAAGAATCTTAGTCTACTAATAAACTTCACTAATATTGTCAATATGTTTGAATAATCGACACAATCAGGAAATATATAGGATATAATTATCGAAATTTATCATCTCTCACTATAGAATTAAAGAAGATTCGATGGTTTGCTGAAAACAATGTCAATTAATTAACTATTGAAGTATGTGCCTAAATTTATTTTCTTATTATTTAAAAGAAAAGGAAGTGATAGTGTTCCTTTCCGCTCTACGAATGCCAAGAGAATAATAATTGTGTGTATTAATATATTACAGCGTATCAATTGATGTAATTCTATTACTCATTTGTTTATAATTATTATATAAATATTTTAAAATATTCTTCTATGTTTTTCAGTAGTCAGCGAGATTCCAAAGGTTAAGGATACGCCTAAGAAATTGGACGAAAATTAGTTTTATTTTAAAATATAAGTTCTATTCTTATTTATAAAACTGTCTTCTTTCTCTCAACAACCGTTTCACAATAGATGAATACAATATATATATATAACTTATATATTCAATGCCGAATTTAGTTTCTTAATCTTTATCTCATCCTGCTATATACATATATTGGAGTACGGAACTCAACGAAGACAAAAGATAAATGGAGTCGCGTGTGATACTAATGTATTGTTTCTTAAGATATGTATAGCGTATATATTATATATAAATGTGTATTTATATATAGCCAATTCTGCATTATATTTCTAAAAATAAAAATTTCCTATTCGATATCATATAATTTAAAGAAAATCTATATTTATTTCGATCACAACTTATTGAAAGAGTAAAAATAGAAAGAGACTCCCAATTAGTCTAATTCTACTTACTCAACGAATGATCTAATATAGTCGAACCTTTAATAACGACCACCTTTAAACGACGACCATTTTTCAGCGATATTTCTTTTAAAAATAGCTGAAAAACAACGGTCATTTTATGTTTTCGTTAGTGGTCGTTGTTCAGAGATTCAACTATATAATTTTTATTATATTCTTAGTCAGTAGCTGTTTTCACGATTTATTCCTTAATTCAATTGAAACCTTTAAAACGTAATTAAGTTAAATTATGAATTAATTTTATTTAAATTTATTGCTATTTTATTGACATAAAAACATTTTGTTAGATTAATATANTCACTCTACCACTATTATAAGACCATATAGGTTTAGTGTATACAAATATTAACTATTATAGAATGGTAATTTACTTAATTTTGATGGTAGAAATAAGTTTTATAAAAAATTGTATATGATAATAGCGAGTAAAATCGTCATTAAATTTGACCCTACTGGAGTGTTGTAAACTGCTCGAATCTCTAATATTATAATAAAGTAATTGATATTATTAAGGCGATTTTTTTCTTTTCTTTAAATAATTTAAAGACATTAAATGTGTTTTAATTTAATAAAATTAAATTGAATTTCATTCTTTTGCCTTTCTAATCATCATTTATCTCGTAAAAGTTTGTAACTTTTGTGTGTAAAGCACGCAAATATTTCTTTTTGCACCAATAAAATCACTTTTACCAACTTACAAAGTTTGATTACTTCTACAAAACGAGCCTTTTTCAATTTCTAAAAAGAAATCTTTGTTTAGAAACAAAACAGTAAAGAAACCTTGATTCAATTTATACACGAATTTCAATAAAGAAGAAATAAACATAAAGCTTTTATCAAGTTCATGCTACAATAAAAATAAAACCATTCTTTTACGAAGTTTCTCTTTATATTCTGAGCAAACTGAAAGCAAATAAATAAATATATTTTTTTTTATTATTTAATTATGAATTTCAATTAATTTTTAAAAAACTTTTAAATACGTTTTGTTCATTCCCAAATAAACGAATTGCAAAATTCAATATTAGTCGACACATGGTGATACTAATTTGCATAAATGTGCTATTTCAATTTCATTCGTTTGCCTTTCTAATCATCTCGTGAAAGTTGCTAACTTTTGTGTGTAAAACACTTTTTGCAATTGCATGGAAACAAATGAATTTTATTCGAAATTCCATCCAGAATTATTAGAAATTATTAACCAAAAACAATGGATATTCAACCAAAACTACCTGAGATGTAAAACAACTGACTGGTGTTCAGAAAACTCAAAGAATGGGTTCAGCTTTGACATTTCTTCTAAGCTACCGGAAAGGAATTATTTGAACAGTTTAACTGAGAGATTTTAGACCACCCATCTTTAGACCCACCATCACTCGACACCACGCGATTACTATCTCTTCAGCAAGATGCTCTGGCTGGCTACCCAGAGATTTAGAATCAACGAGGAGCTCGTGGATAGAATCAACTGGCTACATCACCTGGCAACCAATAGAATATGTCGTCTCGAAACCTACGATATGTAGGCTCCTCCAAAGTAATAATGCCAGTTTTACAACGAATGGTTCACTTTTTCTTCAGAAATTGTATCTTNTATTATTACAGGATTGCTATATATTTAGCAACAGATACACCACAAATTACACGCTCCATCTGATCCAGATTGGAGTGCAATAAGCTGTCCTCGACGAAAGGTAGGTATTAGTCCATTAATCAGCACGAAGTTTTGAAACAGGAAGAGGTGGATGAACGAGATCGATGAAGACCTAAGAAAAAGGACTGAAGATGTAACGGTGGTGTTTGCAGAGTGGTGGAGGCATTTAAGTCTTTGGTTCCTGACCCAACCCAGGTTCCACTATATTAAAAGCGTAAAAGAAGTAGCAAGAATTGCATTATTTGAAGATTGGACGGTTTCTTCAGTTTCATTACAACACATCCTTAACAAACACCCCTCACGATAACATTCACAACTGAACCATTGTCTAGTATGTTTGTCGCATCCAATTGTTTACATATCACGCTTCGTTATCGTGTACGAAACCGTCACATAACACCAACACCGCTTCCCAAAATCCAGCCTGTAGGTTCTCGTCCTGGGAAGTGAAAACGTCACTCGATGTTTTCGAGTGTCGGCTAAAGGGGCTGTGGTACATCTAGTACTATTATAAATGAAATAATTACGTTGTTCAGAGAATTATATTATAATTATATACTTAAACATATAATACTCCTTCTACGCAGTAAATGTAATTCGACAGATTACACTAAAATTAGAGTTACAATTAAATGCTTACAATAAAAATATTATTACGTATTATAGTTTACAACTGAGTCATCCCCGTAAAATATTTTCAATTAATATTTTATATTTCAACTTCCGTATTAAAAGTGCATTATAACTTATTCAATGCAATATTACTTTTACTTACATTTCTATTAAAATTTTAAATAAGAAGGCATAAAAAATTTTGCTAAATATTTAAGAAAAATTAAACATTTATTAAAATATTCAAATGACCAATTTATTTTAAAAGTTTTTAAATTAGATTTTAAAGTTCTAAATCAATACAACTGATATATTTTCAGCTAAAATAACAGATTCTTTTGCAGGTGGAAAAAGCATTATTTCAAATAACCTCTTGATTCTGTTTGGTTATTTTGTTAAGTACCATTATTTGGATAGCCCTGATCACGGTGTTGCTATAGAAACAAATAAGAAGATCCCCCATTAAGTTTTCTTATATACTATAATTATTGTTTATACATTCTTCTTATTTATACCTGCATCGAATTTTAAAGCTATTTTCTTATCAAAATTTAATATTTTTCTTAATTTCCTAGCAAATGATGTATTACATATTCATTAATCATACCGAAAAACAATCAGTTCTTGGATGCTTTTTTTTTAATACCTCTTACAATTATTAATTATAAATTTTCTTTGATATATATTAAAGTTTTATAGAATTAGAGATAAATAAATCATTTTTTAATATCTCTTCCTTCTATTATATGTTTTTAGCATTGGAATTTATTCAAAGCGAAAATATTTATGTAAATATAATCTCAGCCAATATAAATGTCACCCCTTTTTTCAAATAATTTTATAATCAGAGAGAACAGAAGTAATCAAATAATATCCTTTATTGTATTCACGAACACACAATCTTATATTAATTAATCTATATTTAGTAAATAACTGAGAAAATCAAAGATAACAAGGAAAATTTTAATACGAAACAGCACAATTTTCAGGTATAATAAATTCGAATTTGTTCTGCTAATTAATTAGCAGTAAAAATAACGATTTGCTAATTGTTGTAGATGTGAGTTACGTGTTAAAGCTAAAAGGAATTTAGCTAATTACAACTTAATCAGCGCTTCCAAAAATAACTTCCTTTACTTGCTTTTCATTTCCATCCAATTAACAGAACGGATACATGTTATTTTTAATCTATTTTTTCTTAAAGAATGGTATACAAATATGCTTTATTATATATATTGTAGGCCATTGATTCATTTTATAATTACAAATAATTATTTAACTTAGGAGTTCTTCGTCACGTTGCCCCTATTCTAAAGTCACTCTGCCACTATTATAAGACCATATAGGTTTAGTGTATACAAATATTAACTATTATAGAATGGTAATTTACTTAATTTTGATGGTAGAAATAAGTTTTATAAAAAATTGTATATGATTGTAGCGAGTAAAATCGCCATTAAATTTGACCCTACTGGAGAGTTGTTGCATTATAAGGCCGTTTATTACGGAATTTATTGTTTAGAATGTCCTAAGGCTGTTAAATTTCCAGTGGAATAATTTTGTACAGTAGTTGAATGCCCGGGAGCACGATTTTATCTGACATGGAACCCGGAATCTCAAATCTAAGATTCTTAATATAGTTACGTAACCTAATATGACATTTATTATTACAGGATTGCTATATATTTAGCAACAGATACACCACAAATTACACGCTCCATCTGATCCAGATTGGAGTGCAATAAGCTGTCCTCGACGAAAGGTAGGTATTAGTCCATTAATCAGCACGAAGTTTTGAAACAGGAAGAGGTGGATGAACGAGATCGATGAAGACCTAAGAAAAAGGACTGAAGATGTAACGGTGGTGTTTGCAGAGTGGTGGAGGCATTTAAGTCTTTGGTTCCTGACCCAACCCAGGTTCCACTATATTAAAAGCGTAAAAGAAGTAGCAAGAATTGCATTATTTGAAGATTGGACGGTTTCTTCAGTTTCATTACAACACATCCTTAACAAACACCCCTCACGATAACATTCACAACTGAACCATTGTCTAGTATGTTTGTCGCATCCAATTGTTTACATATCACGCTTCGTTATCGTGTACGAAACCGTCACATAACACCAACACCGCTTCCCAAAATCCAGCCTGTAGGTTCTCGTCCTGGGAAGTGAAAACGTCACTCGATGTTTTCGAGTGTCGGCTAAAGGGGCTGTGGTACATCTAGTACTATTATAAATGAAATAATTACGTTGTTCAGAGAATTATATTATAATTATATACTTAAACATATAATACTCCTTCTACGCAGTAAATGTAATTCGACAGATTACACTAAAATTAGAGTTACAATTAAATGCTTACAATAAAAATATTATTACGTATTATAGTTTACAACTGAGTCATCCCCGTAAAATATTTTCAATGAATATTTTATATTTCAACTTCCGTATTAAAAGTGCATTATAACTTATTCAATGCAATATTACTTTTACTTACATTTCTATTAAAATTTTAAATAAGAAGGCATAAAAAATTTTGCTAAATATTTAAGAAAAATTAAACATTTATTAAAATATTCAAATGACCAATTTATTTTAAAAGTTTTTAAATTAGATTTTAAAGTTCTAAATCAATACAACTGATATATTTTCAGCTAAAATAACAGATTCTTTTGCAGGTGGAAAAAGCATTATTTCAAATAACCTCTTGATTCTGTTTGGTTATTTTGTTAAGTACCATTATTTGGATAGCCCTGATCACGGTGTTGCTATAGAAACAAATAAGAAGATCCCCCATTAAGTTTTCTTATATACTATAATTATTGTTTATACATTCTTCTTATTTATACCTGCATCGAATTTTAAAGCTATTTTCTTATCAAAATTTAATATTTTTCTTAATTTCCTAGCAAATGATGTATTACATATTCATTAATCATACCGAAAAACAATCAGTTCTTGGATGCTTTTTTTTAATACCTCTTACAATTATTAATTATAAATTTTCTTTGATATATATTAAAGTTTTATAGAATTAGAGATAAATAAATCATTTTTTAATATCTCTTCCTTCTATTATATGTTTTTAGCATTGGAATTTATTCAAAGCGAAAATATTTATGTAAATATAATCTCAGCCAATATAAATGTCACCCCTTTTTTCAAATAATTTTATAATCAGAGAGAACAGAAGTAATCAAATAATATCCTTTATTGTATTCACGAACACACAATCTTATATTAATTAATCTATATTTAGTAAATAACTGAGAAAATCAAAGATAACAAGGAAAATTTTAATACGAAACAGCACAATTTTCAGGTATAATAAATTCGAATTTGTTCTGCTAATTAATTAGCAGTAAAAATAACGATTTGCTAATTGTTGTAGATGTGAGTTACGTGTTAAAGCTAAAAGGAATTTAGCTAATTACAACTTAATCAGCGCTTCCAAAAATAACTTCCTTTACTTGCTTTTCATTTCCATCCAATTAACAGAACGGATACATGTTATTTTTAATCTATTTTTTCTTAAAGAATGGTATACAAATATGCTTTATTATATATATTGTAGGCCATTGATTCATTTTATAATTACAAATAATTATTTATAATATTTTTCCAATAATGATTGCAGAAATAATGTATAAATAATTATACATAAGTATATAATGTATATCATTTTCATCCGTGATTTTTTACATAAAATTATATTATTCAGAAACTAGTATAATATAGTTTGATAAATTACAAACATAATAAATATTTAAATATAGACATATACCAAAAATTATTAATAATGTCATGACAATAAAATCTCATTTTCAAAATGATGATAAATCCTGCTTCTAACAATCATTTATCAGAAGATTTTAGTGAGATAATTCAATATAATATTCCTTTATTTAGTTTATATATAAAGTAAAACCTATTCAAAATGGAAAAAAGTGTATTCCCTACCGTACAAGTCCGGTTTATACAGGTTTTTAATGTAATTTTACTTTAAATTTTTAATCCATCGTCGAATGAAAACATTAAGATAGTGCTTTAATAGATAAATTTATTTACAAGACCATTAATTTTTTCGCTTTTTAACTAAAAGATTTGTATACAAATTTGATAAATTGAACTAACAATTTTGTATATTTTATTTAAAAAAAACCGAATCATTAAATAATATAAAGAAAAGCTTTTTTAAATACATTATCTTTTTTCGTTTCGTAGCATTAATTAAGTTACCATACAAACATCATTTTTTAACAGTGTTTTCATTCTAATAACTTAGAAATTCTGTCAGATTTTTATAAATAATTGGAAGAAATTTATCATTTTAGATTCAAAAATATACTTGTCATATTTTTTTACATTATAAAAATATTATCTTTTTCTTTAATATTGAAGTTTAATTTATGAAGTGAAATAACCGTTTATTTCGGAATTTATAGTTTAGAATGTCGCAGGGCTGTTAGATTTCCAGAGAAATAATTTCGTACAGTAGTTGAGTGCCCGGGAGGACGCTTTCTTCTGACGTGTAACCCGGGTACTCAAATCTAAGGATATTGTTACGTAACTGATATGACATTTATTATTACAGGATTGCTAGATATTTAGCAACCGATGTATCACAAATTACACGCTACATCTTACCCAGATTGGAGTGCAATAAACTGTCCTCGGCTCCAGGTAAGTAGTAATCCATCAATCAGCACGAAACTTTGTCACAATAAAAAAAGGAATGGACAAGTCGATGGAAACCTAAGAAAAAGGACTGACGATGTAACGGTGGTGTTTACAGAGTAGTGAAAAGATAGAAAGACATTGACGTCTTTCGTTCATGATCCAACCCAGACTTCACTGTATTAAAAGCATAAAAGAAGTAGCACGAATTGCATTATTTGAAGATTGGACGGTTTCGTGAGTTTCATTACAACAACCTCCTTATAAACACCCCTCACGATAACGTTCACAATTGAACCATCATCTAGTCTGTTCGTCGCATCCAATCATTTACATGTCACGTTTCGTTATAGTAAACGACACCGTCACATAACAAAAACACCGCTTCCCAAAATCCAACGTCTAGGTCCTCGTCCTGGGAAGTGGAAACGTCACTCGATGTTTTCGAGTGGCGGCCAAGGGGGGTCTGGTATACTGGATATACACACTATAGTTCTCTTAAAAATACAGTACAGTACATATATTATAATATAGGTGATATACTAGTAACAAAAATATTCACATAAATACATAAATTTAATTGTAATAATAACTAAATGTCAATAAAAATTAATAAAGAGTATTACGTAGCAAATAGTACATATTAATTACGAATATAAAATAAATTTGAAGACATTATGTGTTATATATATGAAAACTGACAACTTACAAAGTTACCAAACGATTTGTGATGATAAATTGTAATATATAAATACTGTAATGTGTTAAATTTTGATTACATTTTTATAAATATTTTAATCTATTGACTATAATAGTGTGTCAAGAACAAAAATATAAGAAATTATTAAAATATATTAAAAAATAAGAGAATTATCGTAATTTTACTGTCGAACGTGTAAAACATCAGAACCTAGGTGTTGGCACAGCCAGTGACCATATCTCGAACAATACAACCTATGTGTCGGAATGAAAAGGGTTTAACTCGGCGTTTTTCCTTATATTTAAGAAACAAATTAATAAATAGTGGTATAAAAAGTCCAGATTAATAGCAGAAAAATACGTAGCTATAAAAGAATAAAATCCTGAAAAGTAAAATGTACTGGAAGCTATATAAATAAAAGTTTTAAATTTACTGGTTATAGCTGTATATTCTTTTGTGAATGGTTGTCTCTTTAATCTGTATAAATTTTTCTCAACTTAATATCTATATTTCTTCGTAGGGCCAAGAAGAGATTAACTTTCGGGTGTTGCAAATTAAAATTCCTGGTGAATTTTTGAGGCTTGTTGACAAATTTAGATCAGATTTAAGTGAATAACGTACATTTCTATCATTAAATGTTTGGATTATTTGAACGTTTTTTTCTGGTCGTATTTTTCGATTGCATTGATGATTATGCCAATGAACGTTTTTGTCTGGATGAATTTGTTTGTTGCGCTTTCTTTCAAAATTAATGCAGTTTGTTGCGCTTTCTTTCAAAATTAATAAAGCTCCCGACTTGCATAACATTAATGCTGAGATAAGTAAATCTTTACCGAACAATTTTTTAAATGATTTAACGTCTTTATTCAATAGTTTAAAAACCAATTGTTTTTTCCCTTCATCCTGAAAGGATATTTGCTTAACAATGATGTATAAGAGGGATATTCATTCAGATCCTTTAAATTGTCATCTAGTGTCATTAATAAGCGTATTTATAAAATATTTTCTTTTGTTTGAATTTTGACTTGAGCGTTTTTATGTTATTTCTTTCAACAAGAGTGCTTTCATAGAAAATAGAGGAGTGAGATATAACAAATTTCTTTTCCTCGGAATTCTTCAACTAGTTTTGGCTAAAGCACGCTAAACTCTACGTTGAATTTATTTATTAATGACGGTATTTTATGGTGGAAGCTTTCTCAGACAAGTGTCTCTTGTTCCTTTATCAATTCTTAAGATAATTGTTTTTGGTATCGTTTATCAAATTGATGTTAATCACTTTATTTTACAATCGGTAATCATCAATCAATATATATTATAAAGGTAAGTGTACAATGCGCGTGCCTCTAAAACTCAAAAACGAGTCCCGGTACGATCAAGGGAGTTATATGGTGTGGTAGCCCTCTATCCCCCATCCATGAAAAAGATTGCCGTTTTTACCGAAGGGCGTGCTGTTGAAGATATAAGGGCTGAAAGTTTCGCCCTCTAGAAATTTATAGAACAGTCCAGAACATTCGAGAATATTCCAGAGCATTCCACAACATCCCAGATCATTGTGGAACATTCCAGAACACTCTGGAATGTTCTGGAACATTATGAACCATTCGAAGCCTTTTTTGTGTGGGTGGGACTACCCATTGGTGTGGGTATATAAAGCAAGATCCGTCGTGTGTTCGAACGTCGGTTTCTTATCCAGTGACGAAGGGAAGAACCGAAAAAGTAGTGCAGCGAGTGAATAAAAACAAACAGTGAAGTGTGAGTAGTCAAAGCGATACAGTGACTGAATATAAATCGAAAATAAAGTGTGAAAACTGTGTAAAGTGTACTTAGTGTATTTGTTAATAAAAAGTTGATTTGATTTATATTTTATACAATTCCCAAACTTAAAAGAGGAGGAACTCTTGCCAGTTCTGAATTTTCTTTTGAATATTAAAGTTGATATCGCCAATAATATTATTTTTAGTTGCCAAAATTGTTATTTGAAATAGCCACTCCGGATTGGTATAGTTGTGAACAATGTTTGGATAAATTTGGTCGACGAGTTCGTTTTCAGTAGTGGCTATGTTGCAAAAATCACTATTGAGTTCAATGAGGCCGGTCGTCTGGTCAGTGGGATATGTGCCTTCGCCTATTTGTAAAAGTTTTTCAGAAAAATATTGTTTATAAACAAGTATTGTAAATAGTTAGAATATGTTTTCAATAAATTTTTTTACCTCTTATATTTTAAAGTTTATCTTTTTATTCCAACTACCACACAATCTCGTATCAACTCCCTGAACGAAGCCGAGTACCCCAGCTAGTTGATAATAAACGTCTCTGTCAAGTGCTACGGGTATATCTGTCACCATTGATAGGATAAACCTGTTTGTTGTTTGCTGACGATATTGTAGAATTCTCGTATTTTCCTATTGATCTTTAGCGGAAGCTTAATTTTACACAGGATTATTCTAGGAATAATAGATTACATATTAATGAGGTTAAATCTACGGTAAATTATTTTTCAGAGGGGCAGGCAAAAAAAATTCGATAAATTTTATTTATCTAATTCTGAGTTGGAGCTTGTGTTGTCTTTTAAATATTCGGGAATTGATTTTATTTTACAACTCACGTTTCCCTTCGTCCAGAAATTCCATATCGCACGTTGCCATGTGTTGCCACGTGTGCTTTGTACTTTCTATGGGAAACATAGCTATTTAAGTGTCAGAAAATTCGAAAAATTCACGTGATCAATCCGTTGGCGAAATTGAATCCTCGATCAACAACCGGTATTCCACCACTGATGAACGATGAATAAGTATTAATTACCCAAATTAATAAGGATTAATTATAACATTTTAATAATATCCGACCGAACGTAATGATTAAAAAACATTTACCTGATTAGTAACAATTTAAATTACGTGGCAATAACAACTTATATTTATTTTGAAACACCCTTTACACATAATTTAATATAAATAAGATAATCATAATTATAATATAATATATATTAATTTGCACAACAGAGCGTACGGGTGGTCGGGGGTGAGACTCAATATATTCTTCACAGACGTAAGAATGTATTTAATTCCAAAGAATTTAAATCAATTATGTCATTATGAATATTTATTGTTCAATTGTTTTAAATCTTGTACATATTTTCTTTTACTTTTTGTAAATTTATACTTTTTCGCTATGAAAATTTAGATTAAATCGAATTCTGCCTATTGTATCTTGAAATAGTATAAAGGCAAAAATTAATGGGATAAAGAAGTTAAAACTACGTGATACTTTGACTCTTACGCCTACTACATAATGATTAGTTTGATTAACTCCTACTATACACCTACAGTTGGTAGTAAAACTTCGTAAATGACAAGAAATCTTAAGCCAAATATAAAAAGTATTTAACAAGATAAGATGAGAGTTAAGGATAATATTTCTACTTATTTCTATAATAAACCCGCATGCTTTGATGTTATTAATTTATAATATAAATACCTCTTATAAATTATGAACTTATATATTTTATAACAACATTTCTAGATAATTCTCTACGACAGAATGAATACAACAAGATTCATTTTTAATAACTTAAAGCTGTTGTCGACTTTTTAAACATTTTATACTGCAATTTATTAAAAAGATTTACTTAGGATCATAATATTTTATACTTAATTTAAATTAATATATTAACAAATTACTATCATACGATTTATAACTGTTTTCTAGGAGATAGGCGAATTATAATGGCATAGAAAGACTTACGGCTTTTCTATGCCCTCACTTTATTTATCTTTATGTTTATTTACTCCCGATACCGCCAGAGCATAATCGGGTTAAATACAGAGATATATCAAAGCACAGGTAAATACATACGTAATAACAGAGAGATAACGTACCAACAGTATGACAATAGAGAAGAAGTATGAACAGATGGTGAGATGACTGATACAAATCAACCGATATGATACATAACTTGAGAGTAGAATAACATGTACAGTAGTATAAAATAAACAACACTAATAGTAATAATAAACATTACACAGATATATGTTGCAGCAGAACGAATGATGATATGTACAATAATGTGCAGGGAGCAAATGAAAATAGTGCCCTATGACAGACTTGACCAACTTAATGAATGACGAAGCGTATGTGATACTTATGAATCAATTTTTTGAATGGTTTGTAAATGTCACTATCCTTAAGAAGGACATGAAGTTTGCAAGGCCAATACCCCTGTGGCTAAGAGCAAAGACAAGCTCGTGCCTAGCATTCTCGGTCATTGGACACATGTATATACAGTGCTCAATCCTATCACGGCAATTACACATGGTGCAGATGTCCGTTGCAGATTTGCCAAACCTCTGCAAGTAGGCCCCGAATCTCCCATGCCCAGTGAAGAATTGGATGGTTTCAAAGTCCGGACTAACCCAGTGGTGAAAAAGGTAGTCATAAATAGATGGAAAAAAATCCTAGAGATGGGATAGCTACAATGGTAAGACCATTGTAGCTATCCCATCTCTGCTGCCAGAGATCCAAGCCGTAGTTCCAATGTTGGAGCTTAAGAAAAGAGGCAGGTAGCACAGAATACTTGAAAGGGCAAAAGGTACTGATTGTTGCAGCCTCCCTGGCAAGTAATGAGGGTGTCTGCTCGTTCATTACCTAGGACACCCTGATGACCTCTCGCTCATTCGAGGAAATAGGAGTTCTGAGCACAAGGTATATGGTTTAGAATCTTCCTAACCAGAGGGTGAAGA
The DNA here is from genome assembly GCF_000671375.1 of Centruroides sculpturatus. Taxonomy (NCBI): domain Eukaryota; kingdom Metazoa; phylum Arthropoda; class Arachnida; order Scorpiones; family Buthidae; genus Centruroides; species Centruroides sculpturatus. Next base: position 867,979 of record NW_019384340.1, on the reverse strand, counting down.
TTGTTGGGATTCCTAAGAGGGTGAAGATTGTTGGGATTCCAATTTGCTCTGATAGTGCTGAAGAGCTCAGATCAGAGCAAATTGTAACTTTACTTCCAGTAAGATTGGCTTCACACCATTGAACAGCCATGTAAATGACATAGAGTTCTGTGCTATTTACTATCATAACACTCTGCTTCCATATAAGTTATATATAATATAGTTTCAATAGAGAATGCGATATATGGCTCCTGTTATACAAGGTTAGCCAGCTCGAATATCTAATTCTTATTCTATACCATGTCAGTATTCGTAACAAACAAAGCGAATTAACTATAATCATATCTTCCACAACATTTCATTATAATGAATAATTGCCTTTTACTTGTTATTTACCAGTGTTAGCACGTTACTGAATAACGTTAGCTAAGAAATAATTAGTATAAGTCAAACCTGTGAACAACGGCCGCTACGATAACGTAAAAAGTAATCGTTATTTAGAGGTCCGATTATGATTTGAAGCGTATAAACATTCATATTAATAATAAATTCAGTCAATAATAAGTTATTTCAATCATTTATTATTTCATTTAAAGCATTAATAATATCAAATTTCTCCCCTTCACTTATAATTAATGGTTAAGGGATTATAAATACATTAAAATTAACGATGAGAAACTTTCACGAAATTTACTTAAAAGCTATCATTTCTTTGTGTTTTATATCTGAAATCAAATAAAGTTTAATAAATTATAAATTCCGGATTATTTTCTTACAAATATTATAAATGATAACCTATCGTAATCAAAATTATATCCAATTGATGTTATGAATTGCAATTACGTTGTCAATAGTGGTGCTTCCATAAATTTAACGTTCGCCATTACTAATTATCCAGTTTCTATTAGGAAATTATGAACGACATATATATGTTAAGCATGAAATTGCATTAGTTGTAAATCATGATAAATTACTTAAATTATAATATTCGTTATAATCGAAATCATCTCAATTCCTGTGTCTATAGATAAATTTAGTTTAATGATAAAATCATAACTTTAATTAAAATGTTAACTTTTATTTAATTTCTAAATATAATAATAGAGTCATATCGATCGTCTATCTAATTCCATACTAAAAAATACAAATTGGTCCCTATTTAGGTGTTACAAACGTGAAGAAAATCCAAAAATCTTGTGATAGACGAGGCGCAAACCATCACCAATGGTGGGTCTATCTATTAAGTAAAACATCTTATTCCATTAAATATAATGTATAGTAAAACCTTACTTTGTAAACCAAAAGAAATAATACCGAGTAGTCTCCTAAAAGGGCATAAGTAAAATTAAGTAAAATAATATTTTAATTATAAATAAATTCGTATACGAACGAATTAATTGATAAATCACAATTAACAACAGACACTGCGTTAATTACTTTAATAATTAAAATCGTTCAGTCGAATAAATCAAATTTATATCACACGTATACAAATTCTAGTACAAAAATCAATTATGCAAATATTCATTTATTTCTCGAGTAATTAAATTTAAGATAATTTCTATTAAAAATGAAATTATCAGCTTTGAAAAATTAAAAAATAAATTAGTTGTAATTTACAATAATAATATTCGATGTACAGTTCTTAATTCGTTTTAACTAAAAAGAAAGGTGATCACAAGCGTAGATGAATTTAACGTCCGTTTCAAATATGTCCAGTCTGAAAGGTGGGAACCTTTCACTCCACTATCCCCCGACAAAGCTATTCCTTCCTCTTAGTGACCCCTCAGTTCTCCGAATTCTTGACGTAGATGTGGAGTTAATGGGGAGGGTTGCTAACGAGTAACAGATTTTAAACTCCTCACTCATTCTTACCCCTTCACTGTGTTTCTGAAGTTCCGCAAAATCAAACTGTATCGAAGGGTATTTTCGATTGTGCTAACAGGTCTTTTATTTTGGTCCTTAACCACTGATATTTGTCACGAGATAACCGGTAGGGTTTATATTTAAACACCTTCGTATCTGTTATATTGAAATCGACAGTGAACTTAGGGGTTCCGGTATAATCGGGTTGATCGATGCCCGGAAAATGCCGCAAAACGTGTTCTTTTTGTAATATAATTCTGTCTGTTTTAACTAATAAAACTTCCTGCTTCCCAAAATTATTATCCCTTCTTTCGATTTTCTTCAGTGCCGATTTTTTGGTAGGTACCAATTTTATCAATCCGACGCGTAAGTCTTCTTTATCATTTAAATTGTGTTGTAGAAGAATAGCTTGCGTATCTTCCGATAGACCACGCATTACTATGGATATAAATACAGTTGTGTACTGAAATCCTGCAAACTGCTCCAATTTGTAATATTACAAATGTTAAGAATACAATAATTTAACTAAAAAGAAACGAGGCAGACACGTTTGAGAGAGAGAGAGAGAGGCAACACCAGACAGATCAACCCAGGGATAGAAATCTACAATTCATTTTTATAGGTGTAATCATATTTGAAGAGGGTTATACGAATACGCTCATCTGTGTTCAAGTTCATCAATTTAAATGAAGGCTCGTTTACATAACCACGATACAGATAACATTTGTATATATATATATATATAAATGTTGAACCAAAAAAAGTATCAAATTCATTCTTCTTTTACTGATTGTTCGTTGTTCCTGGAACCGCATTGTGTCACCTATTTTCCAAATTGTTTCTATAATTAATGTTAGTCTTTATCAAGTTATCCTTGTTATTTGACAAGACAAGATAAAGACTAATATTAATTATTATAGAAATAACTTATCTTACTTTCAGTCCCAAGAACAACACTATAATGAAATTGATCTTCCTGTTCTAGTCCAGTTTTCCCTTAAAAATGTTAGTTTTAAAAAGTAAGCAGCTTAAAATGTCCGTTTTGTTCGTTTCTCTGTTTTAAAAATGCATTTAAAATGTTCTAAGAATTATATTTTCATATCTTTTAAGCGAAATTTTTATGTGTCCAGCGGAGAAATAATCATTAAAAAGTACGTAAAATCTTAGTGTCATTTCTAGAATTAAAATGTGATTGGTCTGCAATTTTCAAAATTTGTATACATATAAAATTCCCATTGACGTTCGTTTGTCTGTCCTTTCTTAATTTCGACAATGAAGCCAGATAGATGAAAGCAAAGACCAGACATGGAAAGATTGAGGTAGGAAGGCCGGATTAACTACACAAGAACTTCCAATTTAAACTGATATTCACGTTATTTTAATTCAATTTTCTCCTGAACTGAGCTATATAGATGACCAGCATAATTGTCTTGTTAACATGATGTACAGGAGCAAGACATTACTAAAGTTGAGAGCATTGTGATAAATATTTAATAATTGTTAATTTTCTAGTAGTTAATTAAAATAAATCAAATGCTCTTTATATGTGTATAAGTCTTATTTGAAACATTTTCTACTTAAAGTGAAAATGTTCTATCAGAAAATTAACAAAAAATTTTTAAATTATTTTAACAATGTACACATTTAATTCCATTAGTCTTTAAACACATGTTGCCATGCTGGATCCATATAATTTTGTAACGAATAATTATTTATTGTGACATCATCGCAGTGCCGGGCTGCAATTTTTCGTCACATCGTTCTCAATTTTAGTACTGTTTTACTCCTGTACATCATACTTTTCCTGTTAGTAATAAGGAAAGACAATAAGAGAGATAGACGGATTCTAGTGGAAATCTATGTCTACAATTTTTGAAAATTGCAGCCCAATAAAGCAATCTTTTCAGATTGAATTCTAGCAAAGCTAAAATCTTAAACCATTGATGAAAAATAACCACAGCTAAACCGAAAACCAATGGCGATCTACCCAAATTCAGATCTCAAAACAAGTCCACCCACTGAACGATTAAAATCTAATCGATCTGAATACATCTTAGTCGTTCTCAATGGAGTCTTCTCCAATCCATCAACAAATGATGGACTCCAAACAGGAAACATAAAACCCAGGTTTGATCATATCAAGAAATCAAACAGACGAAAATATCTACTTATAAAAGCCATTGATCCCACTATTTGTATATCTGTCAAAGAATGTCTAGAACGCAAATATTTAAAAGACGACACAACCTCCAACTCAGAATTAGGTAAATAAAATTTATCGACTTTTTCCGGCCCGTTTCCTCTCCGAAAAATCATTACCATAGATTTAACCTCATTAATGTGTAAACTATTAATCCTACAATAATCCTGTGTAAAATTAAGCTTCCGCTAAAGATCAATAGGAAAATATGAGAATTCTACAATATCGTCAGCAAACAACAAACAGGTTTATCCTATCAATGGTGACGGATATACTCCTAGTTCTTGAGGGAGACAGTTATCATCAATTACCGATTGTAAAACAAACTGATTAATTTCAATTTGATAAGCGAACTAAAAAGCAATTGTCTTTAAAAATTGATAAATGAACAAAAGACATTTGTCTGAGAAAGCTTCCACCATAAAATACCGTCATTAATAAATAAATTCAACGTAGAGTTTAGTGTGCTTTAGCCAAAACTAGTTGAAGAATTCCGGGGAAAAGAAATTTGTTATATTTCACTCCTCTATTTTCTACGAAAGCACTCTTGTTGAAAGAAATAACATAAAATCGATCAAGTCAAAATTCAAACGAAAGAAAATATTTTATAAATACGCTTATTAATGATACAATTTAAAGGATCTGAATGAATATCCCTCTTATACATCATTGTTAAGCAAATACCCTTTCAGGATGAAGGGAAAAAATAATTGGTTTTAAAACTATTGAATAAAGACGTTAAATCATTTTAAAAATTGTTCGGTAAAGATTTACTCATCTCAGCTTTAATGTTATGCAAGTCGGGAACCTTATCAATTTTGAAAGAAAGCGCAACAAACTGCAATTCATCCAGACAAAAACGTTCATTGGCATAATCATCAATGCAATCGAAAAATACGACCGGAAGTAGTCCAAAGAAAAAAACGTTCAAATAATCTTACCATTTACTGATAGAAATGTACGTTTTTCTCTTAAATCTAATCTAAATTTATTAAGAAGCCTCAAAAATTCACCAGGAATTTTAATTTGCAACACCCGAAAGTTAATCTTAAGACTAAAACATACTCTTCTTGGCCCTATGAAGAAACTTAACATTTGTGTTCATATAGCTTCCAGTACATTTTACTTTTTAGGATTTTATCATTTTATAGCTACGTATTTTTCTGCTATTAATTCGGAATTTTTATACCATAGTTTCTTAATTTGTTTCTTAAACAAAAGGAAAAACACCGAGTTAAACCCTTTTCATTCCGACACATAGATTGTATTGTTTCGGATATGGTCACTGGCTGTGCCAACACCTAGGTTCTGATGTTTTGCACGTTCGACAGTAAAATTACGATAATTCTCTTATTTTTAAATATATTTTGATAATTTTTTTTATATTTTTGTTCCAAACACTTTAAACTATTGACTATAGTGAATAGTCAATAGATTAAAATATTTATAAAAAATATAATCAAAATTTTTATTTAACATATTATTTATATATTACAATTTATCATCACAAATCGTCTGGTAACTTTGTAAGTTGTCAGTTTTCACATATATAACACATAATGTCTTGAAATTTATTTTATATCCATAATTAATGCGTACTAATATTTGCTATGTAATGCTGTTTATTAATTTTTATTGACATTCAGTTACTATTACAATTAAATTTATATATTTATGTAAATCATTTTGTTACTAGTATATCATCTATATTATAATATGTGTATTTTTAAAAGAACTGTAGTGTGTATATCCAGTATACCAGAGCCCCCTTGGCCGCCACTTGAAAGCATCGATGTTTTCACTTCCCAGGACGAGGACCTAGAGATTGAATTTTGGGAAGCGGTGTTGGTGTTATGTGACGGTGTCGTTTACTGTAACGAAACGTGACATGTAAATGATTGGATGCGACGAACAGACTAGATAATGGTTCAATTGTGAGGGCTGTTTGTAAGGAAGGGTTGTAATGAAACTCACGAAACCGTCCAATCTTTAAATAATGAAATTTCTGCTACTTCTTCTACTTCTTCTTCGCTCTTATTGGATCCTGGGTTGGATCAAGGACCAATGACATCGATGACTTTCTATCTTTCCACTACTCCTCTGCAAACACCATTGTTACATCGACAGTTCTTTGCCTTATGTCTTCATCGATCTTGTTCATCCTCCTCATTCTGGCTCTAAAATCCATGATGATTGATGGATTAATACTTTCCTGGCGTCGAGGACAGGTTATTGCACTCCGAACTGGGTTAGATGTAGCGTGTAGTTTGTGGTATATCGGTTGCTAAATATCTAGCAATCCTGTAATAATAAATGCCATATCAGTTACGTAACAATATCCTTATATTTGAGTACCCGGGTTACACGTCAGAAGAAAACGTGCTTCCGGGCACTCAACTACTGTACGAAATTATTTCACTGAAAATCTAACAGCCCTGCGACATTCTAAACTGTAAATTCCGAAATAAACGGCCTTACAATGCAACAATTATCGTAATTGTTTTTGTAATAATAGTATTAAAACAATTATCGAAATAATTATTAATTTTTCAGTAAATTATATGATTATTAATTTTGTTTTTCGTTTAAAAATTACTGTATTTGAATAATTCAATATTAGTTTGTCTTCATACAGTTTGAAGTACCTGACAGTGGCTTACATAACATAATGTTTCGTGTGGTAAGCCAGATGAACGTTATGAAAGGAGAGACATTTTTCCGAAAAGAAAGACTGCTGATGTGGTTGAATATAAGGAGGGAATTAATAATATTGATTAACGAAAATAAAGCATAAGTGTGCTTAAAAGCACTTTTATACTTGTATTATTTCAAACTTCAGAAATAAACTTTTATGAAATTCACATGATAATGATATTTTTATTGTACTGGACCTAATTTTATTTATATTATTAGCTGCAAGTACCCGCTTCGCTGGGTTTTTATTTGTTCGTGCATTTATATATAATATAGTTCTTCTTATATATAAAAGACTGTTTCTCTTCCTCCACGTAATCTTTCTCTGATTCGATGTGTTTCCCTATAATATTCAAGTTGCTCTTCTGTCTGATTATTTCTGTTTATCGTATCAATGTTAGACGTACTTCTCTTTCTTCCGTGGTTTCATTTCTCCGCGTTATCTTTTGCCTTTGAGATATGATTCGAGACCGCAAAAATTCTTTCTTACGCTTCGGCATTGTTTTTTATATTTTTACTTTTCACACTTTACTATTCACTTTCTACTTTTTTCTGTTATTCGTACACTTTTACTTATAAAAAATCAACTGACGGGTGTGCGTCACACGTCTCTAAAAGCCATCCCCAGTACTCACAGATAACGGTCCTCGACTATTCGAAAACATTTTCTACTATACGACTGTTAAGATTACATTATAGCCAATCTTACCCGTTTTCACAGAATGCAAGAATTTTGTCCCCCGTTTCCAGACTAATTAGAAAATTTTTACAACGGTCTAAAAATATGTTCAATTTCCTGCAAAAACGCAAAAAACTGCATCTGCGCCTGTAAATCTTGCACACCGCTTTCTCTTAACACTTCCTTTGTTACTCAACACTTCCATTGTTAGCACTTCCATTCTTAGCACTTCCATTCTTAACACTTCTATTGTTGACACTTCCATTGTTACACATTTTCGAAGTCAACTACTTTCAACCCCCATATCTCCCAAACCCTTATAGCTATCGAGACGCAACCACCATAGTGCACGATGGGAGACTTGGGGCTACTACCACACACAAACACCATTCATGTGCGATGTGTAGTTTTGGCTGCAGAGTCACGTATAGGCACACACACGTCCATTTATATAGGGGAGACCGGGGCAAGATCGGCATGTTAAACTTTACTTAAATTTTGTGTAATAAATACTGCTGTAAACTGAAAAAGAAGCTTTGCATATTGTCTATTGGAATGTTACCTTACTATAGAACTGGTTAAAATCAGTTTGGAAATAAAAATAATTAAAATAATTACAACTTTACAAGAAGAGAGAAATTGACGAAGTTGCCCCGGGTATAGGGGCAAGATCGGCAACTTCTCTCTTTTTGTAAAGTTGTAATTATTTTAATTATTTTTATTAAAGTTGCC
>NW_019384340.1:845621-857586 GCF_000671375.1 Centruroides sculpturatus | reverse complement strand
TTCTAACAGGAAAAGTAACTTTCGTTATCATGGAATTATAACAAAACCTGCCAATTCAATATAAATGGAAAAAAAATATTATATGGAATTCAACGAAAATGAAAATTTGCTTGATAATTCAACTACGCTTGTTGGAGAACAATAAAAACACTACACTCAACAAGCCACCAATAAAACTCAACTACCTAACCTATAACCAAAGTCTCCTTTTAATTTGTTTTTTAAAAAATTTGTTTGTATAATATAGTAAGAAATTTTCACCTGTTCAATTGAAATTTTTTATTACATTTTTGTAAAATATCAAAATTCGAATATTGTCGAAAGATATGATGATATTAATTTACAATTTAAAAAAACATGCATCACTGATTATATTAAAACATTTATATTATATTTTTATCTTATTTATATTAAATTGTTACTAATTAGGTAAATATTTTTTAATCATTAAGTTCGGTCGGATCTTATTAAAATGTTATAATTAATCCTTATTAATTTGGGTAATTAATACTTATTCATCGTCCACCAGTGGCGGAATACCGGCAGTTGATTGAGGATTCAATATCGCCAATGGATTGATCACGTGGATTTTCCAAAATTTTCTTCACATGTCTAACACCTAAATAGCTATGTTTCCCATATAAAGTTCAGAGCACACGTAGCAATATATGGCAAGCAAAGCGACTTGGGCGATCTTCCAGGAGAATGCCCGGATGCGTCCATCGTTTTGGCAGATTGCCCATAAGCTGCATTACTGTGTCAATCCATATTAAACCAATCCAACCACTTATTCGTCCTAACCATTTCTTAGTAAAATTATGTTGTTCTTGAATAACAAAGTTTAAAAAAGTAACTGCGTTTTTCTATATGTAACTCTTGCAACCCAGTGGACACGAAGACGACTTTATTTCCATACCAATTGTGGGTTCGGACAGCACTAAAACGGGGCGGACGGATGGTCAGTGACGGGACTCAATATGTCCGTCACATATCCCTTGAAAATTTTTTGGATAGATTGCTCGCTCGAATTCGATCCCAGAAAACCCAGACCGGAAGTTCGTACCGATATAAAGATAATTGGGGTCTCCAACCACTAAGCTTTCTATATATGAATTTTATCTATCTAATTCTGTTCTTGAGATTAACGGAAAGATTGACGAGCAACAGACCCACCAGTGGTCAAGCGATTCCATTCCCTGAATACAGGAAGTTTGGTCGTGGGATCGCGCCGCGCTCGGACGAGCTAGCCACGTGGAGTTTTCCGGGTTTTCTCCACGTCTGTAACTCCTGAATAGGAGCCAGTTTCCCTTAAAAGACCTCCCGGAAGGCATTATTTTCCTCTCGTAACACCATTATCCAGAGCAGGCAATGGGGAACCACTCTGGTACTAACTTCCCCAACACTCACCTTGGCGCAACACTAATCACTAATTAATCTAGTCAATTATTAAGCGACTGCTCATCTACACACAGATTTATTATTATTATTTTTTCCTTAAACTCTCTATAGAAAGGAATAAGATGCCTTCTCCGAATTCTTGATTTCCAATGTACAGTAAATCATAAAAAATCCTGACATTTCATTCGAATATTATAGAAATTCCCATAAATGAGTTCTTTTTATCGGAAACAAAGTCGAGCTCAGCCACTACCAAATTATTTCATAAAATTTCATTAAAAGCTTTCACCGAAATAGACACACCGTTAGGAAATTTAAATTTTCTGGGGAAAGTATAGCGATCCGGCAAAAAATGACCCCACCCCGCAGATTTTTACATTATTGTACTCAGTTCAAAAGGCTAAAGGTCGAGGAATGGGGAAGATAATTGGGGTCGTGTGTATCTCCAGTAGGGCCGGGTTTAATGACGTTTTTACTGGTTATTAGTATTTAAAATTAAAAACAATACTTAAGCTACGTAATATTTCTAGAAAATTTTAATTAAAATTCTTCTTGGAGAAGTTTAACATAAAATAATCATTTCTAGGAATGTGTTGGTTCAATCTTGATTGTCTGATTTTCTGAAACTCATTTCACAGTTATTTTCTTGAAGATAGTCACATAGCAACCAGGATTATGTAGTTCGTATACGACTCTTTGGAGAGACAGAATTAAGTAATTAGACGTCATGTCGCAACACTAGAGAAAAGTCTTATTATTAACGATTACTTTCCTCGAGACGTTGGAAAACATGGATAATAGGCATAACTTAATAGTGGCCAATTAACAAATGCAATACAAACAATACGTAGATCACACGAAAGTGTAATTTGATTAAATAAAATGATGAAATTAGATGGAATATTGCTAAGTAGCGCTATAAACTTTAGAATATTTTAAGAATAGAAATAAATTTCGAACGTTTAGCAATTCAAAAGTTTTAACAATGGAAGAGTGAGAGAGAAATTAAGAAAATTAAAGTCGAAGTTAGTAAAATTTATTGTTAATAATGGAAAAAAATAATGCCACTACATAATCAACAGAAAGAAATTAATACTAGGCTTTATGATGTAAAGAATTTAGTAACTGTTAAGCGGACAGACAACCTGTAATATGAACGTATAAGTGAAAGCAAAGCCTTGAAGAAGACAATAATGCAATTAAAATTGATTATTCTCACTAATGCAGAAAAATGACAGCTAACAATACTTATTGTTTCGAGTTTCCGATAAATTAAGACTTAGATTAACGTGTAAAGATGGGAATTTGGAAAAAAAACATCGTAAAATGGGATTTTATGTCCATCAATTTCTAATAATGGGATATTGAAGAGGAAATTCCCGGCTTCAACATATGTGAACGTGTTCTAGATCGCTCTGTTTCTTCGATCGACCCATCGACTGTACGATTAAATTAAAGCAAGTTTTCGTTTTAACCATCTTTTTACTGATGTTAAGCGCTATCGATTAAAATTTTTTCTGTTAAATTCCGTATTTTTTTATACAAGTTACGGCAATTTTTTGGTCGCTTTTTCGTGGGTGTTTTTTTTACTGTTCGATTGATTCGGACTGTAATCGTCTGAAATTGGCTTCCTTCTTGTAAGACTCGCTGTTATATTTACTATGATTTGTCAAATTTCTTGGAAGGTATCAGTGTTTTTAACTTCGGTCTTTGCAGGCCTTTTGCAGTCCTCCTGCTGGACCCTGTGTACCGCGATTGCTATGTTTCGTGCGCGGCTTATGATTAACATCCTGTGTAATTTCGGTTAAATTCGATACATTTGTTAACGAGTTATCGACGGTCTTTTACTGTACTCCACGTGGCTGAGAACAAAAGGTCATTGTACTCACCCTTCTACAGTGTTGCAGTGACGATTTCCAATGAATTGGAGATCATTATGGGAACGATACCGGCCAACTTACATGGCTCAGTAACGACTAAGAACAGGAAAAAGTTAGGCAGGCGACACTAAACATGCATGTGGCTGCCAACAATTTATTCGGAATAGTTCTGGCACAATGGAACCAGAAGCCATCCGTTGCTCGCAGCTACGCCGAAGTCATTAGAATAGGTACTGTACAGGAAGGAGAAGTAGTACAACTACTATGATAACTGAAGCTTTAGCTTCTAATAAACCTGATGAGAGCTTACGTGAAATTATTCTTCAGCTTGTGTCCGGAAAAAGTCATGAACACATTGTAGGACAAAATATACCCCATCTCGTTTAGTATAGGAGTGAAAAACATTACTCCTACAACAGGTGGTAAAGTCAAAATAAAACTTAATTTGGAAAAACACTATCTTAATCTAAAACAAGCAATAGAAACCTTCCAGATGTAAATGAAAAAGTAAAGATCATCAAACCACGGAAAAGGAACCCAAGGGTTAAAAAGATATGCTGTGAGTGGGGCACGCTAATAGTAGATGATTATATACCCGTTTTAAGGTGCTACAAGTGCACTGGATAAGGTCACAAGGTAGTGGACTGCAACTTCAAGAGCAGTGCAGTCACTGCACAAGTAGACATAAGTACAGTACAAAGACTGCCCAAATCGGAACGAAGGGTTGCAGTACATTAACTGCATCAAAGCCAATAAAAATCAATCAGAAGGAAGGAAGTACAGTACGTAGCAGCACATAATGCCTTTTCTACACTGTGTCCAATACTGCAGAGCTACAAGAGGCTCATAGTATAGCAAACTCTATATGAATCATTATTCCCTTGGTTATGCTGTCCCCTCATCATGGCTACTACGACCAATACTCTACAAATTTCGTTCTTTACTCTCTAAAAATCAGTGGCGTGCCGTGACATTTGATAGTAAGGAAGCTGTGTTTCTATAAGAAGCCGACATCCAGGGGCAATTAGTCAATCGCGCCTCAGCAATGGTCTAGGGTCCATTCGTATCGCTTATTCGATAAGCCAGTAAAAACCGTAGACTTCTCTAAATGCATTTTTAATATCACAATTACATTCCGAATCGCTAGCCACGATATAAAAGCTACAATTAAAAATAAAATAATAACTTACTCGGTGAAATAAAATGTGTGGTGGACGTACCGATACATACCCGGTNTACTGCATATATTGTTTAAATGAATATTGAATTAATAATTAGATGAATCAGTATTGTAACCGATTTAGGAAATTAAATTTACAGATTAGTATTATTAAATGTTCACAAGAATTTTATAAAATTTTATTTAATCTTCCAATTTTTAATCAGTTTTTAAACAGTTTAGTTCTATTTACTTATCTTGAAACGTACACTAGTTATATATTTTTAATTAAAAATTATATTCAGGAATTGTTGACAAGTTCAGGATATATCAGGTTTCATCCTTCACCAATCAGTTCTTCCTATTATGGGCCTGATCGAAGTCACGATGGATATGATTAAAAAGGCCTCTTAATGCCCACAGGGAGTAAAGAGTAAAATATAAATTTATCTAAGTACAGTGAAACCTCACTTATGTTACCATCAGTAAATCCTGTTTGTTGGCTACGTAAATAACGCATTAGGAGGCTTCTATCTTGCCAATTTAAATAAGGTAGTCTGGAGCCACCGAGATGGAGTTTCATTTATTATAAAACGTATATACTTTTTTACTAAGGAAATTTCATGTGGCCACATAACTGAGATGGTCGTGAAATTTTCCAGATTTTCTTCACGTGCCCAACACTTAAATAGGAGCCAGTTCTGTATTTAAAATCCTTCCAGCAGGCATCCTCTCATAGCTATGAGAGGATGTCTCTTGGAACAATGCTCTCATAGTGTTCTGTTATCGTATTCCACGAAATCAAACGAAAACCAATACACTAATTTGTATAAAAGCGATACATTTAAACCGATGTATACACAAGTTTAATGTTTAAAAATCTTGTAAATCAATTTAAATTTATCGAATAATAAGAATTGTTAACACGTCACAATGAACGTTCAATAATAAAACAAATTTCTTCCATCAATTATCTGATTTAATTACCGTTTAAAACTTTCTTTTATAATAAATTAAAATTATGTTTTTCTGTGTTTTATTGCATATTAAACAATTAAGATAAATTACTATACAATTTTATGATTTTTTTCACATAAATTTATCTGTAAAATCGTGAATTCTTATCGATATATTAAGGTATATTATAAAGAGATTTTATTGATTTTATACAGTAAAAATTTTTTCATTCCCAGATATTATTCGATCACTAAAAGGTTTTCAACATGCATGACAGGATTTATATAGATGTATAAGTTAGTAAAGTCGCTACAGGCGAAAGACTTTATCAAAGCAATTTGTCAGGGACAAAATTTAATCTCTATTGTGTAAAATAAAAGAGTTTTCCTCCCTTTTTAATCAAAATTTTTCTTTACCTACATAAAATAAATTTATTTACTAATTTATNTTGTAGATTTTAAACGTTTCTCACCATAGCTGTAAAAATCTAAATATGTTAAACTTAAATGTCATTTGTTTTCTAACTAATTCGTTTTAGGACCGAGTGTCCTCGGAAATTTCCAAAATTTACAACTTGTCGGTCACTCTCATCGAACTAAAAAAAATTCTGTCTTTATTACATTAATAATACGAAGAAATCAGTCTCCACCGTACTCGGCTAGAGATGGTTCGGTTCAGCTTTTGTTTAAGTAAAATTTCGGCTCTTTCATCATGGTTTTGTTTATGTCCCCATTCCCCAATCGCTTAATTATTTAACTACTTCTCAAGTAGAAATAAGTCGAAACCGGTTACTTTGTACTTAAATACTGTATTTGTAGTCTCGGGAAAAAAGTGGAAAGACAAATTTTTATGACAAACGGTTATATAAATCGTAAATTTAAGGAAAATAAATTCTAGAGCTTTTTCTGTACCTGGTGCATCTCTCTCTTTCATTAAATTTAGTTGTAAGTGATGCTACCAAAGTAACGGCTAATTTTTTAACATTATACAAGAATTGTACACGTTTTTTTCTACATCCCCTTAAAGATGGGACATACGAAATCGTAATATCACCGGTTTAACATCAAAATCCGTGAGTAATATAAAATCAGAGAGTGGAATAAAAATATCAAATATTTTAATGGATTTTTTTAAACTCCCGTCAACTATACAGAACTATCGTAAAAATTGTTCTTCGTTTTAACTATGTAATTACATACTTTTATTACTCCTAAGAAAGATGAGGGATTTTCAACTGTACAACCTCTCACACGTTGTACAGTTGAAAAGATCACCTGGTAAACTTTTAAGTACATTTTAAATAAAATAATTGCAGATACAAGTGAGTTAATCCCTCGTCTCAGGAGTAATAAAAGTATGTTAACAATCGCTAGAGTGTATTTTAAAAAAACGTTGAATTAATAATGATAATCAGTCAACTTGCAAATTATTCAGATGACACAAATTTATCTTATCCTTAAAGACAGAGACAGTATGATAAATAGATGAGCAGCATATTCCCAATTTTAGACTTTTAAAGATCATTTTAAATTCAGAATTGTAGATAAACTTTTATTGGGTTTCAATTATAAATTGTACATAATTGTAAAAAATAAAAAAGTTTCTCTCTTTTCATTAAATTAATTAAAAGTATGAGTGTTTTTAGTCATTTGCTACATTTCCATTATTGATTTTCAGACTTGAAATTCATAGAAAAATATTCTCTAGAAATTTAAATACTGAGAAATTTTGACATATTTGTGATATAAGTGATGAAATATATCAAGTTAAATATACTGAATCTCTCAAGTAATAAGTTTTCAACTTAAAATGTCAGGTCTTTGGAACGTTGACTGACGTAGTGTCATTATTTAATTAACCCCTTCGAAACCGCTTAACCGATTTAAATCATTTTTTGAATGAAAATAGGGTCCATATCGGAGTACGTCATAACACAAATAACATTTTAAAATTCGACCTATGACCGGAGATATATAAGATCAAAGTTCACAATATTAAGTCGGAGTGGAGCGAGGTTTCTAGTCCACAAACAATAAATTTTTATGTAATTTTAATTTATTCCCAGAATATCCTGTCACGTTTAAAGATTAATTAGTTAAATAGATTGTTTAAATGTCAAATTTGGTTCGATATTATTCAAGAAATAACCCTTAAAAATAAGCTTATAAAATATTTAAATTATTTTTAATTTCATTGTATATTAAATAATCAGTAAAATGTCAAGTATATGCAATCATCTTTTGTTTACTCGCTAAATTAAATATATTCTATTAATAAGATGCACAGATTAATATTGAATAAACATCATTTTGTTAATTCTGTTGTTCTGTTTATTTTCAAAAGCGCATACTAAATAATACTGCATATATTGTTTAAATGAATATTGAATTAATAATTAGATGAATCAGTATTGTAACCGATTTAGGAAATTAAATTTACAGATTAGTATTATTAAATGTTCACAAGAATTTTATAAAATTTATACGAATTTATTATTAAATATTAAAATAAAAACTGTAGATCTAGATGTAATTTTGATGAGATAAGGAAACACAACACAATGGGATCTCCTATAATAAATTTCTATGAAAAACTGGTTCCTAATTAGATGTTAAATGATTAATAATAATCAGTTTATTTTATATAATTGCTATGTAGAATTGGCATTTAATATACAATATTTCTTTACAGTTTTAAATAGGGAAAATGTTTTAATACAATAAAATATAAATTATATACTGAAGTTCCTCCAAAAACTAATTACTCTAGAAGAACATTTGCCTTGTCAAACATAAATTGCTGTTCAATAGCAATAGAGGAAATCATTTATCCTCTCTTCAATATTGAATTTTACATCATGTTTTTAGACTAATTAGTTCTTATAAGAAACATTGTCACAATTAAGTGTTATAGTGCTATATAAATAAAGGATGATTCACTTATGTGGATCATCCTTTATTACATATAAATTTATGTTTCTTTAATTATAATATAACTCTATTGCAAAGAAACATCTATTGATAAAATGAATATATTTGTTATATTAATAGTATGCCCCATCCATTCACTTCATCCAGTCTTTTACCCTTATTATAACGCCGTCCGTGTCTACACGAGTTCAGCATTCAGGATATATTTTCCTGAACACAAAAAGAAGCACGTGTCTCTGTGTGGTTTTTCAGAGAATATATACCAATCGTTTAATATTGTCACAAATGTTTTTATATAATCTAGCTTTAATACAACTTTTAAAATTAGTTTTTAAATTGGATTGTATTGATGGCAACATAACATGGCCAATGCCAAGGGAGGATGCCAGTCGAGAGGACTTGTATTATTGTAGAGGATGGAGAGGAGAGATTCTCCTCTCCATCCTCTACAATAATATAAAAAGAATTTTAAATAATTTAAAAAATACACAGATTTTATTAAGTGTTTATAAATATTAAATTCTTAATTTATTATTTAATTAGTAATTTTTATAGATAAAGGTATAACCTCCTCTCGATTTTACCTTGTTAATTTTTAAGTGAAGTTCATTAATGTTTGCTTAGTTTTGTTTACATAATAAACTAACATTAAATAAAAAGTCATAAATACTTTTAAATTATAGCAAAATCTGTTTGATAAATAAATACATTTTGCAGTTGTCTCAATTAATTCATCGCATTTAATACGTAAACAGGTATTAAAATAATGATAATTATTCAAAGTATATATAAGAGAAAATAAATAAATAATGCATAAAGCTAATAAAAGTAGAAATTTTTCTGTAAAGAATGTAGAAAGTAAAATTTACATTGTAAAATTTAAAATTAAACTAACAAAATAGAAAAACTAGTGAAGAAAATAAAATGAAAAAAATTATTAGAAATAAATTGAATTTATATTGAATTGATCAGATTTTGAATAAAAGCTATACTGTATTTTTCAATTTAATATGGAAAAAGAATAAAATATCGAAAAATTAAATTACGGGATTCATAACTTTGATACGAAAAGAGAAAAAAAAAAGCTTGAGATAGAATGTAATATTAAAGGAAATGTCATAAAGATGCTTCAGAAAAACTATTGTTTATAGAATACAGAACATATTGAAAAGAGAGAAATATAGTCCAGATACATTGTAAGACGTAAAAATTCTACATAATATAGCATTAAAGTATTAAGTATAGCAGTCTCAAAGAGGGGGATGAGTTTATAGAGGTTATAAATTTAAGGAAATTTATTTGCATTAACTAATGAGATGTGACTAAACTTGTATGCTATTTATTACAAATAATAATTTATAATTTAAAAAATTAATTTTCAGAATAGAGGTGAGTTTTTAAAAATATTGTAAATGTCAATAACGATTAAAATTTTTGTTAAGTCCGACCCTTTTGAGATATGACACACGATCTCTCCATCTACCCACTCCCTCATCTTTTAACCATCAAAATTTAATAGTCTCAATGTCTCTTATACTCAAGCTACGATGCCAGATTTCGTTTTTTAATCTTCACTCTATTCTGAGATATTAAAACGAAATACAAGCCAACACACATACTGTACTGTACATACCCACGGAATTCCTTTAATTAAACAATAATATTTATATTCAAGATTTGGACTAGGTAGAGATTACCTGCAATCTAATAAAGGCACTTTAGGAAATTTATTAGCCTATGGGAGGTCTCAACTTCACATGTAAGAAACAGGACGATTTTTCCATTATCCTTTTAGACGAAGGTCGTATCTTGTATGCCGTAAAAATAAATAACAAGTGGCAGAAATCAAAAGTTTAGTCAGCTTTTATCTTTGTTTTTTTATTACAAAATAATGAATATTTGAAGTTTCTTTCAATGAAAACTTTTCCAAAGAAATTTTTACAAATTCTTTTACTTTAAAGACACCTCGAAAGGTTTAAAGGAAAGGTCAAGGTCTTCTGTATCCTTTTTATTCTTTATTCTGGTGAATGTATATACGCCCACCATTCTCATTTCGAAATTTTTTGACATGAAATCATCCTTCTCTATTCTTTTAGGTGTTTGAAAAGAATATATTTCTTATATTTCTTTATATATATTCTTATGTCTCTTGTGATATGGACATTTTTATCCACAGAAACTTTTATTTACTTTCATATTCTTTTGTCTGTATTTCGATATAAAAACTCGAAAACTTTTATTTGAAAATAAACATATTTTCACTTTAAGTTTTATATATTTATAATTAATTTATATTAGTTTTTTTTAAGTTTTTAGAACCTTTAAAAAGGATGCATTACCTCTTGAAGGGTTATCACACAATTGAACTCATTGTTGCCTTAATTACAACCTTAAAGTATAATGTATTAAATATAAAGAGGTTAAAGGCTAAAAAAAGACTTAAAAAGTAATACTATAATTTTAGAATAGGTATTTCACGAAGATTAAGATAAGTTAGTTTCAGACCTACGAGACACCCTGCTTATATATACAAATTAGCAGACATGTTTAACAATATAATTAAAATAAATTGTTTAATATCACTTACCTGTATAGATATAAATCGAAAAATATGTAATTTTGATTAATTCAACGTCAGTATAGTATACTTGTTATATTAAATTATTAAATATAACACTGTTTTGAACACCCGCTCTTTAATTATCATCAATGTATTGTGTTCATTCAAGCATTAACAATTATTTCCACTTAAACATATTCCTTAATTCTAATTTATAAGAGAAAGGATCGATAGTTGTTCGTATCTCTTATCATTGTAAAACATGTATCCCATTTCTGCAGTCCATAAGCATTAGAAGATTAGCTTTTCGTGGGTATAAAGTCAATAATATAATAATTACAATTATTCTTAAATGATGCTTATAAACTAAGTATATTTGATATTAATGAAGGTCCTTGTTGTATAGCTTATCAGTGAATACATTAATGACTTAAGTAACAATAAAAACAGAAGGTAAAATCAATAAATGATAGAAACGTTTTGGTTTTATCTATTAATCTTTAGCTTCTAGCAAATGATATATCAATGTCATTTTTCCCATTTATCCTAATAAAAGCTAGAAGATAACTGATCAATCACGAATACCATCATTCAAATAATAATAATGATGATCATTTACTTTGAATTAACTGAATTTTAACCATTATAAACAGAGAAAAATGCACGAAATCTCTTCATCGAAAACACTGTTTTTTTAAAGAATTATTCCCAAAAGTGCTTTATGAAAAAAGTGTTTTAAGAAAAGAATTAATAAATGCTGTGGATTTTTTATTCCGAAATTGGTTTATTCGCGATGTGATGGGATTTATAAAGAATCTCACGACTAAAGAAAGTTAATGGGATTTGATGAAAGTCAATTCTAACTTCGCCTCATAAAAGCTTTGACCGTAGTTCAATTGTTTTCTAAGAAAATAAAATTGTGATTGCTGAAGATTTGTCAGGTTAAGCTTAAAAAAGTAATTTCAAATTATAGTTTTTTTTAATCTTCTGTAACCAATTAATGTAAAGAGTTATACTGTAGTTTTCTAACTCTAAATACAATAAAAGTAAAAAAATTAAGAATATATATATATATATATAT
>NW_019384340.1:728884-841789 GCF_000671375.1 Centruroides sculpturatus | reverse complement strand
CACTATGACTACATTCGAGCAGGAGTATTTCATTTGATCTCCCTCTTTAAAGGATTTAGTGAATCTGAGTTCATGATACATTTTACAAATCTTTCGACACATTCCATCTGGCACGATTCAAACTAATAGTGTAATTTCGTCACATCGCTGCCATTCAGTGCTTTACAACTGAAGTAAAAGGAGATACTGAAAAGTTGAAATCTGTTCCAACTACGGTTTTTACTACATCCAAATATATTCAATGCATTACAACGAAAGTTAGTAAACTTCTAACAGGATATTAAACCGTAGGATCATTCACTAACTCTGAATTACTAAATGTAGACTTTTTCATTGTTATTACGAAGTCGCCCATGACTTTTAAACTGTCAAATCTCAAGCTTGTATATAGATTTCATTACTTTAAATAATTTCAGTTGTTTGAGACTCTTCGGTTTAGTAATAATACACTCAATTTAGTGGCAATTCAAGAGGCGAACAATGGTATTATATCGAGGTTTGTATCAATACGTGTATCTTTTTACTTATGAAAGCCTTTAAATTAATGCCTTTATTTTATCTGAAAGTATATAATTTAAAATATATAATAACTATGTAAACAAGAATTATTAAAAATAGGTAAAAAGTTATATAATTACCATGCGAATAAAAGGATCATATCATTCAAGAGGGAGACTATTAAATAGAAATCAATATAATAATTTTAATAATAAATGAGGTCTCAAAGGAATGATATGTTTAACTGCTAATTGAATTTGTGTGATAAGATAATAGCAAATAAATGGAATTGTTGAGTAAAGCAAGGCTTTGTTATCTTTTCCTAAGGGGTTATTTCTATTAAGTACAATTTTATCGTTGCAAAATGTGGATATATACTGAGATTTTAATTGTTAGTTAATCATTAAATTAACTACCTTGACACAAGCACAAATTTGTTTGTTATCTTTAATTAATTATTTCCTTTTACGTGTGAATTGGCGTGATAAGTTGTATTCATCAACTGTCAGGTTACGACTAACAGATTTGCTATTGCTTGAAAGCTCTCGATGTTGCTTTACCTTTATTTATCATTATTTAAGTTGATGAAAACCCAGGTTTATAAGTTGGAGATAAAATGGAGGTAGGAAAGGGAAAGAAGAGGGGGTGGGAGGTAGGATAGTGTATAGAGAAAAGGGTGAAAATGGAGAACACAGCATTTAAAATTTCAGTAAAGTTATTGGTAAATAAGTAAAGAAAACTTTTTACATCTTTAGAAATGATTTATGAAATGAATTGATAAATTACGTTTTGTGATTGAATGGATAGAAATCGTATATAAAGGGAATTCTGACATTTATTACTCATTTAAACAGTATATTCGATCATCGCATGATATAATATGATTACAGATGCCGGATTCGTTTGCTAAATTTGATATTTATAATGTTATCTTTATGGCATTTCCCCAATCAATCGATATAATTTTAGTCGTAATTTTACATCAATCTGTAAAATAACAGCAAAACCTTTTAGAAATATACTTTCATTTCATATATAAGTACTGTATTAATATTCCAGTTCAATATTTTATAACTTAAATAAATAAATAAACATTTAAATATACTTTAGAACATTGAGAAAATAATTATTAAATAAAATAACTTATTTATGTATATGATTTTTGTGTAATTTAATTTAGAAAACGTTGATTATTAAAATTTTATATCCTTTTTAGAAAAATAATACGAGCAATTATTATCGATTTATTTAGCAAGGGGTCGGGGAGGTGGTAGAAAATAGGCTACGTTGAGTGTGAATGTCGTAGATGCGAATCGTGTAATCGCTTGGACAGAAGTGCAATCAATCACGACATAATCCTTATTTCCTGTAACCTTATCAATCGCTAAATTTAGGCCATCTAAGCTAAAAAATTACATTACAAAAGTTTTTAAATTCTCTCATATCTACACTCCAAAAGATAATAAAGAATTCTACTATATATTATAAAAAATATATACGTCCACATAAAAATATGTTACATATCAGTTATATATGTATGATTGAAACACAAGATAATGCATTAATGCTTTATCCTATCGCACCGACGGGCCAGGAATCGAATGCGCTCGAGCATCCTTGGAATTTTTTATGAGCAATCTTTCAGGATTATCGTGCCTCGTTCCTTCCACATTGTGGGCCTTATTAACTCTGTACTGAATTCTAATTAATTGTTATTAATATATTATAATTATTTATCGTTCAATCGACAATGTTAAACAGTACAATTCGCCTCTCATTTACTACTAGTTTCTGTAATGTATCCGCTAATTCGAAGCGTAATACCTCCGAGATAATGTGTCAAGTTTCACATATGACACATTATACCTGTTACAGAGTTCTTGGTTTTGTACGTCTTAGCCAATTAAATAATTTAGAAAATGGAGTTTAAATTCAAATTAGAGATTCGAGCTTCATTCTCCCATGTTAATTGATTTATTAATACATCACATCATAAGAAAGTGGGTCATGTAAGGATAACCTAGATCAGAAATAGAAATCTTAATGTATAATACTAAAGATTTTTTTATCTTTATTTCCTGTTCTTTTCCCCCATCTAATATGTTTGTTTATATAAATTTCTATACTCTTTCCTTAAATATAGTAACGAAAATTATAACAGAAATAAAGGCGAAAACATGAGATAATAAGTGCATAAGATATGGCTTTTGACCTTAATTTTACATACATTTTTTAAATCTTTTTATTAGTAAAACTATTTTTAAATGAACTACGACTTATGGATTAAAAATATTTCTAATATAAAAGAAATATATACAGTTTTTTTAAATCTCTATAACAAAAATAGTAAAAATTTAATGTTAGATTTGTTGGCAATAACAGTACATGTGACGTCGTTTCACAACTGACTTAACAATGCATTCATTCAAACTTGAACTTTTTGGCAAGATTTTCAATATTATTTAATGTCATGTTTATAAATATAACTAGAAAAATAATCTTAAAAAAAAGTAAGGATAATAAACAAAGTACAAGGTTAAGTGAGGAATCAATATTTTCTATTTTTAAGCTTTTGTATTTTTATTAAAATATATTTACAATTAAATAATTTCTGTTTAAAATACTAATTTATAATCTTATCTATATTTTATCGTATTATAATGAATAAATATAGTCATAGAATTTGTAAGTTTCTCAGTAGTTTCGAGTGGTTTTTAGTGTCCAAAATTGTTAGAACAATTTTTATTGAATACTTTTACAAATTTATTTTATTTATGCCATTAATTTTTAATATATTTATAATATAATTAGTAGAAAATAGCATGTAATTTACAGCACAATACAGGGAATCTTGTTGGTTGTTATAATATTTCACGTGATTAGTTTTCTATAGAAGTTTTAACCTATAGAAAACTAATATACAAAGCTATATTTAACATAATCCAAATCTTTAGTTGAACATATAACTATTATAACTGATTATTATTATCATTATTATTTTTATTTTTACTATTATTCAGAATAGCGACCTGAAGTAGGCTCGTATCCCTTCACAGATCGATCTTTTCTTGTGTAATTTTTAAAATTACTTAACTAGGTTTTAATTAATATGTAATTATTAATCTTTAAGAAACAATTCGAATGTTTAATTAATTAAAATTACCTGCAATTTCAAGTTTAACCTTTATTCATGATAATAAATAAAGGGAAAACTCATTGGAATGGAAATTGTCAAAGGATAGAAACCACTCTTACGATCCAGAATATGAGAAATAATTTCAATTGTGACGACTGATTGAATCAAATATACATTAGATAATGAAGTATAACTCTTATATATATGCAGAACCGGGCCCAATGTTGTTAAAGGGCATCCTGTATGTTGTGGCCTTATACTGACAACATACAAGAGGCCCTTTCTCTTTTACCAAATGATAATGGATATTTTTCGACTTTTCATCCTGAGGGCATTAAGAAGGCTTTTGTTCAGATTGACTATGGTTCGATTAGGCCCATAATGGTAGTGGGATAGGACCCTTTGTTTTCCAGGTTTCACCTACTCTATTACTCGTTAATTCGAATAACATAAAATAGCACCATGCATCATTGAATGTTAAAATTTTACTTAAGTTATTCATGTATTCAATGCATTTTTAAATATTAAATCAAATTTTAACGTAATATAATAAACAAGCAAGAAGTCGAAAACTGTTTCGATTGCTCTCAAACAAATAATGGAAATGACATCTAAATTACTGAAATTATTGAAAATTAATTATCGTATTTTCATTGTAAATTAATTAATTAAATTATTAATTTAACTAACCAATATATCTCGAACATTAAAATAACGATTATTTATTATACAATTGTCACAATCATAATTTAATTTTTTTTACATTAAACTTAGGTCGCAAAAGATTACAAAATAATAGTATTGTTCCCTTTTTTAGATAGAAAATACTAAACTTAATTTGGATATTTTCGGGGAGTTATCGATCCTGATATGTTTGGCCCCGTTCCTTCTAACCAGAAGCCCACCAGTTGCCAAGTGGATAAAACTACTAAACACTGTAATTGGTCGTGTATTTTCTGTGGAATTTTCCGGGTTTATTCCACGTTTATAACATCTTAATATGCTAGTTTCCTGTAGAAAGATCGAACTTGAGGTACCATCGCTCATGTGTTGTAACCAAACTAATCAAACTAACCCTCCCAAGACACCCCATTGTGGGCATGAATTCACGAGAAGACTGTAAAACATCCTCTTAGTGTCCACAGGGGGGGAGAAAAGCTATATCTTATTTTGTAGTCTTTTTTGTAAATGGTATTGAAGAATGGTGAATGATAAAAGCTTTTCAATCCTTTTTCAAAAATGAAAAATTTTTATATTCGATTGCCTTCATATTACTTCAATCTCCACTTTATATATACTGTGTACACAATTCTTTCTTTATACACTTCTCGAATCATTTCTCAATTTCACTTTCTTTTCTTGTGTAGAAAGTTATCACGTTTATACCATTCTCAAACTACTCGATAGCAGAAAATTTAAAAATATATAACTGATCTTACAATAATAATTTCAATAGACTACTGACATTTAAAACTCTCTGATCAGATCGTCGTATTATATTCTTCGTGACACGTGTGAATTTGATGACACTCGATACATTTTAAATTTGAATATGACATGACACTACTCCCTTTGTAGCAAAGAGAATTTTTTTTTAAATTACGAATCGTGTTTAGAACATTTTAAATTAATACATCGAACGATAATGGGTTATTTAAAATATGACTAGTGAATTTATTAGTAAATTCTGATCATCCTCTTCTCATTATGTGTATCATCAGAAAGGATACCTTACGACTCCGAACTTCCAGTTTTAAACCTTTATTTACAGGTATTTACAAAGTATACATTGCGAACACGTGTCAAGTAGAGCACTATGACTACATTCGAGCAGGAGTATTTCATTTGATCTCCCTCTTTAAAGGATTTAGTGAATCTGAAGACTAGCCAATCCGATAAGTTCTTTTTCAGGTTCTCTCTCTCCAAGACCTTTAATGATTTCGTTAATTAGTTGTATTAAACTCTGACCCCTTCCAGTAAAACCTGTCCAGTCAAGAAGACGGAATCGCTTTAACTTTGTTCTACTCCGTTAGATCTCTTGACATGATTTTCATTCCTTTTAAAAAATAATTATTTGCCTAAGAATCGTCCATAGCAAATGAATAAATAAACAAACTAGTCAACCATTAAACACATTATAAATGAGATTAACATTGACTTTTATGTACCAATAAAACACTGTACATTTAACATCATGTTGCACCGATCAAATCGCTGTGCATGTTCATGATAGAATGGAAATGGGTGCATGTAATAACAACGTAATATCCGGTATATTTGTGTTCGCTGCAGTCTACAGCATAACTTGATCTAATCAATGGAAACTTCTCCCCTGGATACATGTTTACGTGGAGACACTGCGTGTTAATTATTGTTTTAAAATGTATTATTCATAAATTAATAACCACGAGAATATATTCACTTTTTACTAATTAAAATTAAATAAATAATTAGTTAGTTGTTTCATTTTATAACTGTGTGTTTGAATAGAGGAATAACATTTATTTGACATTATAGAAGGTTTATATTATTTATTTGTACATGTTTATGCTTTATGAATAAGCCTAAGTATTTAAAAATAATAATTAGTCCCTTATATCTAATATACATAAATAAATAATTTTTCGTACAATTTTATAATCCTATAAGCCTATGGTTTGCCGGATTAGTTCTCATTCCGTGTCTAAAATCCGATACACAACCGAAACTTTCCAATCGTCTTAGAAATTTATAGTGACAAAAACAGAAATAATCCAAAAGAAAAATAAACACTGACTACCCTATATGTTCCAAAATTCCGTAGCCTTTTATACTCAATGTCCATAATCATAATCATAATCAATCATACAATTGTTTAAAATATATGCCCTCCACCTCAAATTAGTAGTGTCTTGCCCCTGTAAATCATACTTTTCCTTTAACGATAGAGTCGTGCGTGTCATCTATCTAACACCTTTCAGGGGAAAATTTTTGAATTGAAATAACATAACTTCCGTTTCAAATCGGACGTTCGTATATAATTAATTCGGGCATCGTGACAATATACTTTTCTAACAGTAGTGAGAATTTATAGGTCTAAAATTTTTAAAAATTGCAAGCCATAAATATCATAATGTGATTAAAAGTTAAAGGGAAATTTGAATGTCATGGTGTTTTACAATTGTTTTCTTTTGTAAAACACCGTGACATTCAAATTCCCCTTTATAAAGTAATAAAGTAAAAATAAAAGAAAGTAATGTTTCGTGAAATGGAGACGATAATTCATTATGACAGTGAATATGAACAAGACAAAAGAGTGTAACAAAGTAAAAACATCTGTTATTTTTCTTATTATAAAGACAATTAAATTTTAAAAATCGAAAAGAATTTTCATATGTTTTGAAACTTCTTTTGTAATAATAATATTATATCCTTAAATTTAATTAAGATTAAATTAATTGTTTTTGACAATTACTTAGCATTATTATATACGTATAAACACAGGCATTTTAATGTGTTGTAAAATAATATATTTTCCTCATAAATCATTATACATTAGAATTATTTTAATAAATACATAACAAACTTAGACATTTAAGATTTTAATGTCTTCAAATAGCTTCTTCAATCAGATTTTACGTTTATAATTATAATTACATATAATATTCTAATAATAATAATTATTATTATTGAAGAAATTACTAAGTATTTTAAAAATAATTTCAACACTATTTTTAAATAATAATAATACGTAAATTTTTATAAAATAAAGAGATTTATTCGTACTTTTTACATTTAAAACATAACAGAGAACTAATCCTTCAATAATTACCTTCATCTTCTTTATTCATTTATAATTTAAATTAGCATAATTTGTTCTATCAAAAAGCATTGTATTTAGCATATTAGCATCTCTATTCAACTCTGTCTATAGAGATATTTATTAGTTCAACCAAATTTGGCATGTGGAAGATTATTACCAAAACTCACCACTGTCGAACTTTTAGCGCTTTAAGCAACAAACATTATATTGTACAGACCTTATAAATCAGTGGATAATACTAAATTCGATCCATTCTAATACATTTTTTAGAATTAATTTAAACACTTTAGATAATAAATCTGTAAGAAGATTAAAGATGAAGTAAGAATGCGTTTTATCTTATTTTTTCTAGTGTCTATAATAGTAAAGGCATTAATCTTATTGATTATTTGTAGCATTTTACACGTCTGAGAAACTGAAAAACAAAAATTCAATTTCCTAATGTTCTATTTTTCAATATAAATCTCAATTTTCTAAAATCAGTTATATATTACAACACCCAATACAATACACACAAACACAAACTAAATATTACTTGATAACGTAAGATATTAACTCGCAGTTTTGAAACAAAATAAGATCTTACGTAAGAAATAAAATATATTATTAAAAAATAAATATAATTTAATATTTTAATTAGTGAATTTTAAAATAAATTATTAAAGACTTAAACCCTAGATCAATGCATTCTTCCATTTGGCTGCACAAATAACTTTAAACTATACAGAAAGGATTTGAATAAATTCGATAGGAAAGTTTCTAATGCAAATTCATTCATACACTTTTTAATTTGTTTGCACAAGAAAAACAAGTTTTAAATATATATAAATATTTATTTCTCTCGCTTCGAAAATTAGTCTAAACTTGCATTTTCTCTTAACATAAAGAGTAAAAGAAAGAGAAAACTCATATTGAAAAGAATAACAATGCATATAAATTCACTTTATCACCGAAATTTAAAGTGAATATTCGTAATGGAAATGACTAGAATCTCTATTATTAAAATACAATTCTTAAGTTTAAAGATAAAAGTCAATTTGGGTCATTCACCATCGATTTAATGCCAATTTTATACGTTTTACTATAAAAGAAGATACACTGGTCCCCTACTTAAGTGTTTATACACCCAGAAAAGGGTAATGTAAAAAGGAAAAGTTCCTCCCAAATAACTTTCCACACGAAACAGGTCTCTATTTAGGTGTTTGTACACGTAAAAAACCCAGAAAATTCCACATGGTCAAGTCGTGAGTAAGACACGAATAATGCCTAATAAAAGTAAACTGTATTTATCATCTTCAAACCGAAATAATTTCGATAATTTAATTTTTTACACTTTTTCGATCGATAGATTTGCTGTGCCCCATCCTTCATCACCGAAGCCCCTTATCGTGGGTCTAGTCGAATCTACGATAGGCCCGAAAAAAGGCCTTCTTAATGCCCGCAGGATGGTAGAAGTAAGAAAGAAAACTGCTTAAATATCGATTTATAAGAGAGTTGGTGTTTACATTCATGCTCAACTGCACATTAAATTTAACTGTATACGACACTAAAGGGTATGTGTAGTTGGATTTGAAATTAACTTCTCTTTTCAAATACAATAGCAATAATTCACGATCATTGTGGGTAAAGAAGACGTATTTCACCATCAAGAAATTAAAAATTGTAAAGATTCATTATTATTACATATAAAAATGATAAATTTTCCTCGATATTTCGGCAAATAAATAGAATAAATGAAGATTAANTTCAGAATAGAGGTGAGTTTTTAAAAATATTGTAAATGTCAATAACGATTAAAATTTTCGTTAAGTCCGACCCTTTTGAGATATGACACACGATCTCTCCATCTACCCACTCCCTCATCTTTTAACCATCAAAATTTAATAGTCTCAATGTCTCTTATACTCAAGCTACGATGCCAGATTTCGTTTTTTAATCTTCACTCTATTCTGAGATATTAAAACGAAATACAAGCCAACACACATACTGTACTGTACATACCCACGGAATTCCTTTAATTAAACAATAATATTTATATTCAAGATTTGGACTAGGTAGAGGTTACCTGCAATCTAATAAAGGCAGTTTAGGAAATTTATTAGCCTATGGGAGGTCTCAACTTCACATGTAAGAAACAGGACGATTTTTTCCATTATCCTTTTGGACAAAGGTCGTATCTTGTATGCCGTAAGAATAAATAACAAGTGGCAGAAATCAAAAGTTTAGTCAGCTTTTATCTTTGTTTTTTTATTACAAAATAATGAATATTTGAAGTTTCTTTCAATGAAAACTTTTCCAAAGAAATTTTTACAAATTCTTTTACTTTAAAGACACCTCGAAAGGTTTAAAGGAAAGGTCAAGGTCTTCTGTATCCTTTTTATTCTTTATTCTGGTGAATGTATATACGCCCACCATTCTCATTTCGAAATTTTTTGACATGAAATCATCCTTCTCTATTCTTTTAGGTGTTTGAAAAGAATATATTTCTTATATTTCTTTATATATATTCTTATGTCTCTTGTGATATGGACATTTTTATCCACAGAAACTTTTATTTACTTTCATATTCTTTTGTCTGTATTTCG
This sequence comes from Centruroides sculpturatus, assembly GCF_000671375.1. Classification (NCBI taxonomy): domain Eukaryota; kingdom Metazoa; phylum Arthropoda; class Arachnida; order Scorpiones; family Buthidae; genus Centruroides; species Centruroides sculpturatus. Next base: position 831,768 of record NW_019384340.1, on the reverse strand, counting down.
ATATAAAAACTCGAAAACTTTTATTTGAAAATAAACATATTTTCACTTTAAGTTTTATATATTTATAATTAATTTATATTAGTTTTTTTTAAGTTTTTAGAACCTTTAAAAAGGATGCATTACCTCTTGAAGGGTTATCACACAATTGAACTCATTGTTGCCTTAATTACAACCTTAAAGTATAATGTATTAAATATAAAGAGGTTAAAGGCTAAAAAAAGACTTAAAAAGTAATACTATAATTTTAGAATAGGTATTTCACGAAGATTAAGATAAGTTAGTTTCAGACCTACGAGACACCCTGCTTATATATACAAATTAGCAGACATGTTTAACAATATAATTAAAATAAATTGTTTAATATCACTTACCTGTATAGATATAAATCGAAAAATATGTAATTTTGATTAATTCAACGTCAGTATAGTATACTTGTTATATTAAATTATTAAATATAACACTGTTTTGAACACCCGCTCTTTAATTATCATCAATGTATTGTGTTCATTCAAGCATTAACAATTATTTCCACTTAAACATATTCCTTAATTCTAATTTATAAGAGAAAGGATCGATAGTTGTTCGTATCTCTTATCATTGTAAAACATGTATCCCATTTCTGCAGTCCATAAGCATTAGAAGATTAGCTTTTCGTGGGTATAAAGTCAATAATATAATAATTACAATTATTCTTAAATGATGCTTATAAACTAAGTATATTTGATATTAATGAAGGTCCTTGTTGTATAGCTTATCAGTGAATACATTAATGACTTAAGTAACAATAAAAACAGAAGGTAAAATCAATAAATGATAGAAACGTTTTGGTTTTATCTATTAATCTTTAGCTTCTAGCAAATGATATATCAATGTCATTTTTCCCATTTATCCTAATAAAAGCTAGAAGATAACTGATCAATCACGAATACCATCATTCAAATAATAATAATGATGATCATTTACTTTGAATTAACTGAATTTTAACCATTATAAACAGAGAAAAATGCACGAAATCTCTTCATCGAAAACACTGTTTTTTTAAAGAATTATTCCCAAAAGTGCTTTATGAAAAAAGTGTTTTAAGAAAAGAATTAATAAATGCTGTGGATTTTTTATTCCGAAATTGGTTTATTCGCGATGTGATGGGATTTATAAAGAATCTCACGACTAAAGAAAGTTAATGGGATTTGATGAAAGTCAATTCTAACTTCGCCTCATAAAAGCTTTGACCGTAGTTCAATTGTTTTCTAAGAAAATAAAATTGTGATTGCTGAAGATTTGTCAGGTTAAGCTTAAAAAAGTAATTTCAAATTATAGTTTTTTTTAATCTTCTGTAACCAATTAATGTAAAGAGTTATACTGTAGTTTTCTAACTCTAAATACAATAAAAGTAAAAAAATTAAGAATATATATATATATATATATATAGAACATAATATATATATTATGTTCATGATACATTTTACAAATCTTTCGACACATTCCATCTGGCACGATTCAAACTAATAGTGTAATTTCGTCACATCGCTGCCATTCAGTGCTTTACAACTGAAGTAAAAGGAGATACTGAAAAGTTGAAATCTGTTCCAACTACGGTTTTTACTACATCCAAATATATTCAATGCATTACAACGAAAGTTAGTAAACTTCTAACAGGATATTAAACCGTAGGATCATTCACTAACTCTGAATTACTAAATGTAGACTTTTTCATTGTTATTACGAAGTCGCCCATGACTTTTAAACTGTCAAATCTCAAGCTTGTATATAGATTTCATTACTTTAAATAATTTCAGTTGTTTGAGACTCTTCGGTTTAGTAATATTCGGTTTAGTAATAATACACTCAATTTAGTGGCAATTCAAGAGGCGAACAATGGTATTATATCGAGGTTTGTATCAATACGTGTATCTTTTTACTTATGAAAGCCTTTAAATTAATGCCTTTATTTTATCTGAAAGTATATAATTTAAAATATATAATAACTATGTAAACAAGAATTATTAAAAATAGGTAAAAAGTTATATAATTACCATGCGAATAAAAGGATCATATCATTCAAGAGGGAGACTATTAAATAGAAATCAATATAATAATTTTAATAATAAATGAGGTCTCAAAGGAATGATATGTTTAACTGCTAATTGAATTTGTGTGATAAGATAATAGCAAATAAATGGAATTGTTGAGTAAAGCACGGCTTTGTTATCTTTTCCTAAGGGGTTATTTCTATTAAGTACAATTTTATCGTTGCAAAATGTGGATATATACCGAGATTTTAATTGTTAGTTAATCATTAAATTAACTACCTTGACACAAGCACAAATTTGTTTGTTATCTTTAATTAATTATTTCCTTTTACGTGTGAATTGGCGTGATAAGTTGTATTCATCAACTGTCAGGTTACGACTAACAGATTTGCTATTGCTTGAAAGCTCTCGATGTTGCTTTACCTTTATTTATCATTATTTAAGTTGATGAAAACCCAGGTTTATAAGTTGGAGATAAAATGGAGGTAGGAAAGGGAAAGAAGAGGGGGTGGGAGGTAGGATAGTGTATAGAGAAAAGGGTGAAAATGGAGAACACAGCATTTAAAATTTCAGTAAAGTTATTGGTAAATAAGTAAAGAAAACTTTTTACATCTTTAGAAATGATTTATGAAATGAATTGATAAATTACGTTTTGTGATTGAATGGATAGAAATCGTATATAAAGGGAATTCTGACATTTATTACTCATTTAAACAGTATATTCGATCATCGCATGATATAATATGATTACAGATGCCGGATTCGTTTGCTAAATTTGATATTTATAATGTTATCTTTATGGCATTTCCCCAATCAATCGATATAATTTTAGTCGTAATTTTACATCAATCTGTAAAATAACAGCAAAACCTTTTAGAAATATACTTTCATTTCATATATAAGTACTGTATTAATATTCCAGTTCAATATTTTATAACTTAAATAAATAAATAAACATTTAAATATACTTTAGAACATTGAGAAAATAATTATTAAATAAAATAACTTATTTATGTATATGATTTTTGTGTAATTTAATTTAGAAAACGTTGATTATTAAAATTTTATATCCTTTTTAGAAAAATAATACGAGCAATTATTATCGATTTATTTAGCAAGGGGTCGGGGAGGTGGTAGAAAATAGGCTACGTTGAGTGTGAATGTCGTAGATGCGAATCGTGTAATCGCTTGGACAGAAGTGCAATCAATCACGACATAATCCTTATTTCCTGTAACCTTATCAATCGCTAAATTTAGGCCATCTAAGCTAAAAAATTACATTACAAAAGTTTTTAAATTCTCTCATATCTACACTCCAAAAGATAATAAAGAATTCTACTATATATTATAAAAAATATATACGTCCACATAAAAATATGTTACATATCAGTTATATATGTATGATTGAAACACAAGATAATGCATTAATGCTTTATCCTATCGCACCGACGGGCCAGGAATCGAATGCGCTCGAGCATCCTTGGAATTTTTTATGAGCAATCTTTCAGGATTATCGTGCCTCGTTCCTTCCACATTGTGGGCCTTATTAACTCTGTACTGAATTCTAATTAATTGTTATTAATATATTATAATTATTTATCGTTCAATCGACAATGTTAAACAGTACAATTCGCCTCTCATTTACTACTAGTTTCTGTAATGTATCCGCTAATTCGAAGCGTAATACCTCCGAGATAATGTGTCAAGTTTCACATATGACACATTATACCCGTTACAGAGTTCTTGGTTTTGTACGTCTTAGCCAATTAAATAATTTAGAAAATGGAGTTTAAATTCAAATTAGAGATTCGAGCTTCATTCTCCCATGTTAATTGATTTATTAATACATCACATCATAAGAAAGTGGGTCATGTAAGGATAACCTAGATCAGAAATAGAAATCTTAATGTATAATACTAAAGATTTTTTTATCTTTATTTCCTGTTCTTTTCCCCCATCTAATATGTTTGTTTATATAAATTTCTATACTCTTTCCTTAAATATAGTAACGAAAATTATAACAGAAATAAAGGCGAAAACATGAGATAATAAGTGCATAAGATATGGCTTTTGACCTTAATTTTACATACATTTTTTAAATCTTTTTATTAGTAAAACTATTTTTAAATGAACTACGACTTATGGATTAAAAATATTTCTAATATAAAAGAAATATATACAGTTTTTTTAAATCTCTATAACAAAAATAGTAAAAATTTAATGTTAGATTTGTTGGCAATAACAGTACATGTGACGTCGTTTCACAACTGACTTAACAATGCATTCATTCAAACTTGAACTTTTTGGCAAGATTTTCAATATTATTTAATGTCATGTTTATAAATATAACTAGAAAAATAATCTTAAAAAAAAGTAAGGATAATAAACAAAGTACAAGGTTAAGTGAGGAATCAATATTTTCTATTTTTAAGCTTTTGTATTTTTATTAAAATATATTTACAATTAAATAATTTCTGTTTAAAATACTAATTTATAATCTTATCTATATTTTATCGTATTATAATGAATAAATATAGTCATAGAATTTGTAAGTTTCTCAGTAGTTTCGAGTGGTTTTTAGTGTCCAAAATTGTTAGAACAATTTTTATTGAATACTTTTACAAATTTATTTTATTTATGCCATTAATTTTTAATATATTTATAATATAATTAGTAGAAAATAGCATGTAATTTACAGCACAATACAGGGAATCTTGTTGTTTGTTATAATATTTCACGTGATTAGTTTTCTATAGAAGTTTTAACCTATAGAAAACTAATATACAAAGCTATATTTAACATAATCCAAATCTTTAGTTGAACATATAACTATTATAACTGATTATTATTATCATTATTATTTTTATTTTTACTATTATTCAGAATAGCGACCTGAAGTAGGCTCGTATCCCTTCACAGATCGATCTTTTCTTGTGTAATTTTTAAAATTACTTAACTAGGTTTTAATTAATATGTAATTATTAATCTTTAAGAAACAATTCGAATGTTTAATTAATTAAAATTACCTGCAATTTCAAGTTTAACCTTTATTCATGATAATAAATAAAGGGAAAACTCATTGGAATGGAAATTGTCAAAGGATAGAAACCACTCTTACGATCCAGAATATGAGAAATAATTTCAATTGTGACGACTGATTGAATCAAATATACATTAGATAATGAAGTATAACTCTTATATATATGCAGAACCGGGCCCAATGTTGTTAAAGGGCATCCTGTATGTTGTGGCCTTATACTGACAACATACAAGAGGCCCTTTCTCTTTTACCAAATGATAATGGATATTTTTCGACTCTTCATCCTGAGGGCATTAAGAAGGCTTTTGTTCAGATTGACTATGGTTCGATTAGGCCCATAATGGTAGTGGGATAGGACCCTTTGTTTTCCAGGATTCACCTACTCTATTACTCGTTAATTCGAATAACATAAAATAGCACCATGCATCATTGAATGTTAAAATTTTACTTAAGTTATTCATGTATTCAATGCATTTTTAAATATTAAATCAAATTTTAACGTAATATAATAAACAAGCAAGAAGTCGAAAACTGTTTCGATTGCTCTCAAACAAATAATGGAAATGACATCTAAATTACTGAAATCATTGAAAATTAATTATCGTATTTTCATTGTAAATTAATTAATTAAATTATTAATTTAACTAACCAATATATCTCGAACATTAAAATAACGATTATTTATTATACAATTGTCACAAGCATAATTTAATTTTTTTACATTAAACTTAGGTCGCAAAAGATTACAAAATAATAGTATTGTTCCCTTTTTTAAATAGAAAATACTAAACTTAATTTGGATATTTTCGGGGAGTTATCGATCCTGATATGTTTGGCCCCGTTCCTTCTAACCAGAAGCCCACCAGTTGCCAAGTGGATAAAACTACTAAACACTGTAATTGGTCGTGGATTTTCTGTGGAATTTTCCGGGTTTTTTCCACGTTTATAACATCTTAATATGCTAGTTTCCTGTAGAAAGATCGAACTTGAGGTACCATCGCTCATGTGTTGTAACCAAACTAATCAAACTAACCCTCCCAAGACACCCCATTGTGGGCATGAATTCACGAGAAGACTGTAAAACATCCTCTTAGTGTCCACAGGGGGGGAGAAAAGCTATATCTTATTTTGTAGTCTTTTTTGTAAATGGTATTGAAGAATGGTGAATGATAAAAGCTTTTCAATCCTTTTTCAAAAATGAAAAATTTTTATATTCGATTGCCTTCATATTACTTCAATCTCCACTTTATATATACTGTGTACACAATTCTTTCTTTATACACTTCTCGAATCATTTCTCAATTTCACTTTCTTTTCTTGTGTAGAAAGTTATCACGTTTATACCATTCTCAAACTACTCGATAGCAGAAAATTTAAAAATATATAACTGATCTTACAATAATAATTTCAATAGACTACTGACATTTAAAACTCTCTGATCAGATCGTCGTATTATATTCTTCGTGACACGTGTGAATTTGATGACACTCGATACATTTTAAATTTGAATATGACATGACACTACTCCCTTTGTAGCAAAGAGAATTTTTTTTTAAATTACGAATCGTGTTTAGAACATTTTAAATTAATACATCGAACGATAATGGGTTATTTAAAATATGACTAGTGAATTTATTAGTAAATTCTGATCATCCTCTTCTCATTATGTGTATCATCAGAAAGGATACCTTACGACTCCGAACTTCCAGTTTTAAACCTTTATTTACAGGTATTTACAAAGTATACATTGCGAACACGTGTCAAGTAGAGCACTATGACTACATTCGAGCAGGAGTATTTCATTTGATCTCCCTCTTTAAAGGATTTAGTGAATCTGAAGACTAGCCAATCCGATAAGTTCTTTTTCAGGTTCTCTCTCTCCAAGACCTTTAATGATTTCGTTAATTAGTTGTATTAAACTCTGACCCCTTCCAGTAAAACCTGTCCAGTCAAGAAGACGGAATCGCTTTAACTTTGTTCTACTCCGTTAGATCTCTTGACATGATTTTCATTCCTTTTAAAAAATAATTATTTGCCTAAGAATCGTCCATAGCAAATGAATAAATAAACAAACTAGTCAACCATTAAACACATTATAAATGAGATTAACATTGACTTTTATGTACCAATAAAACACTGTACATTTAACATCATGTTGCACCGATCAAATCGCTGTACATGTTCATGATAGAATGGAAATGGGTGCATGTAATAACAACGTAATATCCGGTATATTTGTGTTCGCTGCAGTCTACAGCATAACTTGATCTAATCAATGGAAACTTCTCCCCTGGATACATGTTTACGTGGAGACACTGCGTGTTAATTATTGTTTTAAAATGTATTATTCATAAATTAATAACCACGAGAATATATTCACTTTTTACTAATTAAAATTAAATAAATAATTAGTTAGTTGTTTCATTTTATAACTGTGTGTTTGAATAGAGGAATAACATTTATTTGACATTATAGAAGGTTTATATTATTTATTTGTACATGTTTATGCTTTATGAATAAGCCTAAGTATTTAAAAATAATAATTAGTCCCTTATATCTAATATACATAAATAAATAATTTTTCGTACAATTTTATAATCCTATAAGCCTATGGTTTGCCGGATTAGTTCTCATTCCGTGTCTAAAATCCGATACACAACCGAAACTTTCCAATCATCTTAGAAATTTATAGTGACAAAAACAGAAATAATCCAAAAGAAAAATAAACACTGACTACCCTATATGTTCCAAAATTCCATAGCCTTTTATACTCAATGTCCATAATCATAATCATAATCAATCATACAATTGTTTAAAATATATGCCCTCCACCTCAAATTAGTAGTGTCTTGCCCCTGTAAATCATACTTTTCCTTTAACGATAGAGTCGTGCGTGTCATCTATCTAACACCTTTCAGGGGAAAATTTTTGAATTGAAATAACATAACTTCCGTTTCAAATCGGACGTTCGTATATAATTAATTCGGGCATCGTGACAATATACTTTTCTAACAGTAGTGAGAATTTATAGGTCTAAAATTTTTAAAAATTGCAAGCCATAAATATCATAATGTGATTAAAAGTTAAAGGGAAATTTGAATGTCATGGTGTTTTACAATTGTTTTCTTTTGTAAAACACCGTGACATTCAAATTCCCCTTTATAAAGTAATAAAGTAAAAATAAAAGAAAGTAATGTTTCGTGAAATGGAGACGATAATTCATTATGACAGTGAATATGAACAAGACAAAAGAGTGTAACAAAGTAAAAACATCTGTTATTTTTCTTATTATAAAGACAATTAAATTTTAAAAATCGAAAAGAATTTTCATATGTTTTGAAACTTCTTTTGTAATAATAATATTATATCCTTAAATTTAATTAAGATTAAATTAATTGTTTTTGACAATTACTTAGCATTATTATATACGTATAAACACAGGCATTTTAATGTGTTGTAAAATAATATATTTTCCTCATAAATCATTATACATTAGAATTATTTTAATAAATACATAACAAACTTAGACATTTAAGATTTTAATGTCTTCAAATAGCTTCTTCAATCAGATTTTACGTTTATAATTATAATTACATATAATATTCTAATAATAATAATTATTATTATTGAAGAAATTACTAAGTATTTTAAAAATAATTTCAACACTATTTTTAAATAATAATAATACGTAAATTTTTATAAAATAAAGAGATTTATTCGTACTTTTTACATTTAAAACATAACAGAGAACTAATCCTTCAATAATTACCTTCATCTTCTTTATTCATTTATAATTTAAATTAGCATAATTTGTTCTATCAAAAAGCATTGTATTTAGCATATTAGCATCTCTATTCAACTCTGTCTATAGAGATATTTATTAGTTCAACCAAATTTGGCATGTGGAAGATTATTACCAAAACTCACCACTGTCGAACTTTTAGCGCTTTAAGCAACAAACATTATATTGTACAGACCTTATAAATCAGTGGATAATACTAAATTCGATCCATTCTAATACATTTTTTAAAATTAATTTAAACACTTTAGATAATAAATCTGTAAGAAGATTAAAGATGAAGTAAGAATGCGTTTTATCTTATTTTTTCTAGTGTCTATAATAGTAAAGGCATTAATCTTATTGATTATTTGTAGCATTTTACACGTCTGAGAAACTGAAAAACAAAAATTCAATTTCCTAATGTTCTATTTTTCAATATAAATCTCAATTTTCTAAAATCAGTTATATATTACAACACCCAATACAATACACACAAACACAAACTAAATATTACTTGATAACGTAAGATATTAACTCGCAGTTTTGAAACAAAATAAGATCTTACGTAAGAAATAAAATATATTATTAAAAAATAAATATAATTTAATATTTTAATTAGTGAATTTTAAAATAAATTATTAAAGACTTAAACCCTAGATCAATGCATTCTTCCATTTGGCTGCACAAATAACTTTAAACTATACAGAAAGGATTTGAATAAATTCGATAGGAAAGTTTCTAATGCAAATTCATTCATACACTTTTTAATTTGTTTGCACAAGAAAAACAAGTTTTAAATATATATAAATATTTATTTCTCTCGCTTCGAAAATTAGTCTAAACTTGCATTTTGTCTTAACATAAAGAGTAAAAGAAAGAGAAAACTCATATTGAAAAGAATAACAATGCATATAAATTCACTTTATCACCGAAATTTAAAGTGAATATTCGTAATGGAAATGACTAGAATCTCTATTATTAAAATACAATTCTTAAGTTTAAAGATAAAAGTCAATTTGGGTCATTCACCATCGATTTAATGCCAATTTTATACGTTTTACTATAAAAGAAGATACACTGGTCCCCTACTTAAGTGTTTATACACCCAGAAAAGGGTAATGTAAAAAGGAAAAGTTCCTCCCAAATAACTTTCCACACGAAACAGGTCTCTATTTAGGTGTTTGTACACGTAAAAAACCCAGAAAATTCCACATGGTCAAGTCGTGAGTAAGACACGAATAATGCCTAATAAAAGTAAACTCTATCATCTTCAAACCGAAATAATTTCGATAATTTAATTTTTTACACTTTTTCGATCGATAGATTTGCTGTGCCCCATCCTTCATCACCGAAGCCCCTTATCGTGGGTCTAGTCGAATCTACGATAGGCCCGAAAAAAGGCCTTCTTAATGCCCGCAGGATGGTAGAAGTAAGAAAGAAAACTGCTTAAATATCGATTTATAAGAGAGTTGGTGTTTACATTCATGCTCAACTGCACATTAAATTTAACTGTATACGACACTAAAGGGTATGTGTAGTTGGATTTGAAATTAACTTCTCTTTTCAAATACAATAGCAATAATTCACGATCATTGTGGGTAAAGAAGACGTATTTCACCATCAAGAAATTAAAAATTGTAAAGATTCATTATTATTACATATAAAAATGATAAATTTTCCTCGATATTTCGGCAAATAAATAGAATAAATGAAGATTAATTTTATAAAATTTTATTTAATCTTCCAATTTTTAATCAGTTTTTAAACAGTTTAGTTCTATTTACTTATCTTGAAACGTACACTAGTTATATATTTTTAATTAAAAATTATATTCAGGAATTGTTGACAAGTTCAGGATATATCAGGTTTCATCCTTCACCAATCAGTTCTTCCTATTATGGGCCTGATCGAAGTCACGATGGATATGATTAAAAAGGCCTCTTAATGCCCACAGGGAGTAAAGAGTAAAATATAAATTTATCTAAGTACAGTGAAACCTCACTTATGTTACCATCAGTAAATCCTGTTTGTTGGCTACGTAAATAACGCATTAGGAGGCTTCTATCTTGCCAATTTAAATAAGGTAGTCTGGAGCCACCGAGATGGAGTTTCATTTATTATAAAACGTATATACTTTTTTACTAAGGAAATTTCATGTGGCCACATAACTGAGATGGTCGTGAAATTTTCCAGATTTTCTTCACGTGCCCAACACTTAAATAGGAGCCAGTTCTGTATTTAAAATCCTTCCAGCAGGCATCCTCTCATAGCTATGAGAGGATGTCTCTTGGAACAATGCTCTCATAGTGTTCTGTTATCGTATTCCACGAAATCAAACGAAAACCAATACACTAATTTGTATAAAAGCGATACATTTAAACCGATGTATACACAAGTTTAATGTTTAAAAATCTTGTAAATCAATTTAAATTTATCGAATAATAAGAATTGTTAACACGTCACAATGAACGTTCAATAATAAAACAAATTTCTTCCATCAATTATCTGATTTAATTACCGTTTAAAACTTTCTTTTATAATAAATTAAAATTATGTTTTTCTGTGTTTTATTGCATATTAAACAATTAAGATAAATTACTATACAATTTTATGATTTTTTTCACATAAATTTATCTGTAAAATCGTGAATTCTTATCGATATATTAAGGTATATTATAAAGAGATTTTATTGATTTTATACAGTAAAAATTTTTTCATTCCCAGATATTATTCGATCACTAAAAGGTTTTCAACATGCATGACAGGATTTATATAGATGTATAAGTTAGTAAAGTCGCTACAGGCGAAAGACTTTATCAAAGCAATTTGTCAGGGACAAAATTTAATCTCTATTGTGTAAAATAAAAGAGTTTTCCTCCCTTTTTAATCAAAATTTTTCTTTACCTACATAAAATAAATTTATTTACTAATTTATTTAATCCTATGACCTATTTTTTTAAATATATATTTATCTTACATAATTTAAAAACTTTATGACAGTTTTTCAAATATTTTAACTATTAAACTATTCATCTTGTCTTCTCGAATGTGGGTACGTTTTATTTATTTATTTTATTTTTATTACAGTAAACCATATTAAATTTCGATACTATTTTATATAAGACAATACGTTTTATAATTACAAATAGCCTATATTATATTAACAGAACTTGATGCTTAATTCATAAATACCAAAAGAATAAACAATAAATAATTAAAGACAAAAGTGTAGAATATAAATTAATTTTTCATACTTGAATAGTTTATTATCCTGTTGACAGAACGGAATAAAATTTTAAATATTTATTTCATTTAAAATCAAATAAAAATTGATAATGAAATATTTTTTATCCCTGTATAAGAATCAATAATTTTTCAAAAGACTCGTTTATATTTACATTATAAAGATAAATTTTTGATAACAATATGTAAATAACTTGTTAAAATGAAATGCAATTTAAGAAAACATTAAAATATATTAAAATTATAGAAAAATTCGTTTTATTTGCTTATAGATTATAGTGTAAATGTAAGTGTTTAGCAGATGAAAGCGTATAAAATAACTGGTCGTGGGTTCGCATCTCCCCAACGGGTTGGCCACGTGGAGGAGCGACTATCTACTAGTGTTTTCGGGTTGTTCAGCCACGTGTCTAACACCTAAAAAATGCTCCAGTTTCCGGTTCCCTTCCTAGTTTTTCATAAAAAGAAAAAGAATGTAAAACTTTTTCCTGATCGCGATTCTTCTATCTTGTGTATTATAATTAAATTTTCAATTCTCTTGGTAGATATATTTCATTTATTTCTAAATAAATGTAAAGATAACATCAAGATTTTTCTCAGTAAAACGTATAATTATAGTAAGAAATTAAGAATTTTCTAGGAAGCCATTTGAAGAAAAATGATCGTATATAAAGAGAAAAAGGAAGACGGTCGTGCAATGAATGAAAAATGATGGAAATTGAAGATTAATAAAACATTTGCACGCTTTGCTGGAAACATAAAATTTATTATTATATTTCAAAAAGAATTTTATATAGCAAGTTTCTATACATAATAAATTAACAATGACTACGAAATTATAACAACCTTTATTAATAAGCAACCCAACATAGGCGATCCTTATTAGGAAACGTAAAGAAAATCCGGGAAATTCCACGCTTCAGACCGTTTGTGAGGTCTGAACCCGCGACACAAGTATGTAATATATAAAGTCTTGTCGTTATACACTTAATAGCTTTATATACGATTACTAAAACCATTATACACTACACTTATCCTTTACTGTAAGATATATTTTACAATATCATATATTAAATACAGTTTTAATGAGTAAAGAGCATTTAGCAAACTCACCAATTAACATTTTTATTATCTTATTATATTTATTATCGGAAAATCTCCCCCTTTGTTTTATTTAATTGTGCAGAAATTGTCCGTTGATAATGTGATTGAGCCCTTTGCAACTGAGAAGAGTCGGAAGAAGTTGTATTATACATGATAAACCTTGTTAAATACATGTTAAATCTCTATATTTTTTTATCTTCATCACACTAATCGATATTACAATAGGAAAATTTTAGGAAATAATCTGTAAAGTAAACTATAATGTTAACTTCCATCTCATTATTATTGATCAGTAAAAAGTTAATGATGGTAATACATAACCAAATCTGTTTGGTATATGAAACGAGGCCATTATTTGAAGATTATTTTGTCTTGCAACATAAAATTAGTTCTATCGATTCCGCAGAATAATGTAACAGTTGGGTATTGAAATCTACTATAATAGAGGCTTATATTTGTAAAGGTGACCTACAAATTCGACTTTGTCTGATGCGCGTCATTAGATATGAATTTTCGACGTTATTCTTCAGTAATCATTGATTTTTGTTCGTTAATTGCCCGTTTCATACGATGAGTTAATAGTATACAGTTAGAACTTTATAAAATTCTGTGACACTTAAATACAGTTAACTGTTTAAAACATTCAAACAGACAGTTCTAAACCGTTCTTAAAATGCACCTCAGTTAATTGTCTGTTGAGCTATTCTGTAAAGTGACTGTACAAAAATTACTTAACGTAAATATGCAGGTAATCCTTACAAGTGATTACAAACAGTTGCGAAATACTCTTGCGTAACAATACTTTATGTATGTTTCTGAAGTGTTGCTTAATGAACTGTGCTGTTTATGTCGCTGCTTTGTATGCGTTATAAATGTAAATAATAAAATGACGTAACATTCGGTAGACCGTGCTGTGTATTATTTCTTACTACAGTTAAGGTTTATCGAGCATTTACAGGACTTTCTATAGAAAACTGATCCGTATTTAGGTGTTCACACGTGAATGAAATTCAGGAAATCTCCACGCGACAAGCCCGTTTTTCAGGTGCGAACCCTCAACTAACTAACGGTTTTCAGTGGTTTTACCAACCTTGTCACTGGTAAGCACAAGTTATGAATAGACATAACATAATATATGATGAAATGTTTCATAATTATATCAATTTATTCCTGTATTAATAGATTTAATAATAATATAATATCAACTGTTGAATGTCATTCTTGTTAGATGCGATGGCCATTACTTAACTGAAATGCCCATTTCTTCATAATCTGTTTTCATAAATGCTGTGACTTGCATTCCATCGTTCTAAGAATTTATACGGAAGAACATTGACCCACAAGCTCTCGAGAAGATGATCACTGAACATCTTGGAGCAAACTTATAACTTAGGGATGACACTTATAACGCATACAAAGCAGTGACATAAACAGTACAGTTCGTTAAGCAACACTTCAGAAACATACATAAAGTATTGTTACGCAAGAGTATTTCGTAACGTTTTGTAATCACTTGTAAGGAATCGTAACGATTACCTGCATATTTACGTTAAGTAATTTTTGTACAGTCACTTTACAGAATAGCTCAACAGACAATTAACTGAGTTAATTCGTTGTTCTAAGTCGTTGAAGATGTTAGTACAACTGCTGCTAAACAGTCAATGAATAATGTTGCAAGCTTCATTTGTATACAAGCAGTTTCACGACAGTTTTATATATTCTATAGAACAATGTCTAAGGTACTAAGAAAATTAGTGCATTGTTACCCGTATAAGATCAACCACATTCAGTGCTTACTCCGACAGAGAAGTTCGACTGATGTTTGCATTGACTCATCTTGCCAGAATAGAAGTAGATGTGTTTTGGCAATTGAAGACCTGTGGAGAGACGAAACGCATTTGGAACCAAAAAATCTTTTGTTTTACAGCCGATTCCATTGAATTTTCCTAACGTATTGTATGGATTCACAGCCACCCTTATTTCTGAACCAATCTACTTTAAACAATCTAATCCGAATGAACCTATGACATTCCCTGTGACGACCTAGCGATACCGAAAGATGTTCACAATTTTGTCGTACCCGACTCTAACTGCAATAGCAGAAAGACATGTCTAATAACAGAATTATTTGTCTTGTGTTTCCTATCGCCTGGCCACCTGGACTACAACTACAAGAATTTTAATCCTTGTAGTTTTTGTTATGGGAATACAGTACTTAAACAGGATAATTTATTGAGGACGTGTTGCAAATTTGGCAGTTTTGAATGATAGTTTCATAGATCAATTAATGTCAGTTGTTGAACATGCTGTTCATCGCATTCAAAATGGAGACCACATTGAGCAGTACAGTACCTCCTGTATCGCTAAGGTCTCTGTATAAAATAAGTGACCTGTACAAGTAAACTTGCAGCAAGTTGTTCCAGCGTCAGGGTTGGCAGTTGGTGATCTCACTGATGCATTTGCTGCACATGCAGAGAGAATAGACGCGGTTATCTCTGAGGTGTTGGAGACCGTTCGTGGAGTGCAGCAGGTTGCGCCGGCTTCAGGGCCGGTGGTGTCCAGGACACCCGGGCTTTATAGTGACGCTGTTAAACGTCCTGCTCTACCCTTGGATTCGGTTTCGGTGCCCTCCAAGTCTTGTCTCACTGTACTTGTGTACAGTAACCCTGCGTCTAGCGACTCTGAGCTTACCAGAAAGGTCCTAACTTCCGGAATTAATCCGCATAGCTTAAAAATAGGTGTTCAGAGAATACGCCGTATTCAAAAAGGAGAGATTGCTGTTGATTTTGGGTGTAGAACAGATGTGGAAATTTTATGCAATGCTGTTTCTGAGGTATCCGGTTTACGTTTGATTATCCCGAAAAAGAGGCGCCCACTGATCAAGATTATTTCGGTACCTAAATCTATTGAGAGGGACCAGCTCTTAGATGCCATTTATGAGCAGAACAGCCGTTATATTCCAAAGAAGAATTTCTAGAGAAGATTAGGGTGCGTTTCCCAATTGGACAGAATAGTACCACTCTCGTTTCTTGGGTTGCATTTGAGGTCTCACCGGACCTCAAGTGTTTCCTCCTAAAAGAGGAGAAGATAAACTTGCAGTGGATTAGGTGTAGAGTTGTAGACTTCCTCCCATCGAATCAATGTTTAAAATGCCTAAAATTTGGGCATTTCGCCAAGAATTGTGATGCAGAAAATCGTACATGCAGTCAGTGTGGAGGCAATCATGCATTCAAAGATTGCGATAAGAAAACAGAAACTCCAAAATGTATGAACTGCATTAGAGAGAATAGTAAGGTAATAGATCATAATGCGCTCGATAAAGTTTGTCCTGCCTTTATTCGATCAAGAACACAGCTCCTTGCCAGAATAGACTGTGGCATCTAACAGAAATACTGGCTTTGCCGTAGGAACTCTCAACTACGTATTGTACAGATTAATCTGGAACGAACTCCGACAGGAGATTAACAACTATGATATCGCTTTAGTGCAGGAGCCCTATTGTCGCAAGAATATGGTAGCTTGCTTTAGCAACAACGACATTATCATTCAGAGCCAGGATGAACGACCGTGGGCCACAGTCATTGTTACTACCTTACCCTACCTTGGCCATTATCTCCCACCCAAAGTTTTGTTCATCTACCTGCATTTGTATCGAGGTTTGCCTTCCTAATTTACACATTATCATCTTCAATTCTATTGCTCGAGTAGATCAAGATCTGGATGAAACCATCCAGAACTTGGAGTTGGCTGTGGCTCATTTCAGTAACCGTAGCTTTTTAATTTCGGGTGATTTTAATGCGCATTCGCCTACTTGGGGGGGGGCGAGTATAGAGACGGTGAGGCCATGTGAACTTTACAGGGGTGAGACCATGGAGAACTTTATTGCTGCACATGGCCTTCTGGTGGTTAAGCCTAGGCTGCAATAATTTGCAGGATACAGAAGCTTCGAACAACAAGAATACCAAGGCAGCTGATTTGTGCAAATTTCAGGACACTATTCAGCATGCCTTCCTCTAGGATTGTATCACATACTGAGGCTAAGGCCTATATTGAGTCAGCTATTCTCCAAATCTCTTTCGCATGCGTGGAATCCATTCCCAGGAAGAAGGACAAAAAACGGGCAACTCCATGGTGGAATTCGGATTTATCTCTTATGCGCCAGAACAACAATAGACTACACAGGATATTTCAGAGATGCCATGATGAAAGGAGGAAGGAACTGCACATGTAGTACCTCTCTTACCAGAGAGGGTATAAGGAGACCATTAAGAAGGCTAGATTCTTGGAAGTCTTTCTGCGCAGGTGCGGGTAGAGACCCAAATGGGTTTATATATAAGCTCTGTGTAAACAAACTCAAAACTCGTAGTTTTTTTAGTAGCAGTATTGACAATCCAGCCAGTCTTGAGACCACAGTTTCTGGTCTTTTTGATTATTTCTGCCCTTCTGATTCCCTCGCGGAGGACACTCCCGAGCACTCTGCAATTAGAGGATGCAGGAATGATGGTGAGCTCTCGGAGGATGACCCACCTTTTACCTTTTCTGTGGTCAATTACTCTATAAACCGTCTCCCAAGGAACAAAGCCACGGGTCTAGATGTGATAAACAAAGACATTATTCTAACAATATGAAAAACCTGCCCAGATCTACTTCTCAACATTCTCAACTTTTGCCTGAAGTTTGGTATCTTCCCCCAGCCATGGAAGAGAGCTCTTTTTGTTTTAATTCCGAAAAATTGGGCAAACTTCTCGACATTCAAAACATGCGAAATATCTCCTTGCTGTCAATCTTGGGGAAAATCTTCGATATGCTCCTTTTTAATCGTATTTATTGGTTGGTATTTATTGGGCTTCATGGAACAGTCCAGAGGACTGTTCCATGAAGCCCAATATGGTTTCCGGTGCCAGCGTGGAGCTGTTGATCCATTGATGGACTTAGATGGGCATATCAAACATCTGCTACGAAGCTATAAATTTGTCTTCAGCCTCAGCCTAGATCTGAGGAATGCATTCAATTTGGCATGGTGGCCGCAAATTTTACGCAGATTAGGAGAGTGCAATTGTCCGGCTAACTTATTCCATCTTGCTGCTAATTACTTTGAGAATAGAGAAGCAATTATCTCTCTGGAGCATCTTCAATTTACACGTAAGCTACAACGCGGCTGTCCATAGGGGTCGGTTTGTCGGCCCCTGTTGTGGGATATTTTATTCGATAACTTCTTCCGTACCGACTTCAGCTACCAATGTCGTGTCTATGCGTATACAGACGATGCCTTTGTGGTTTTCCCTTCCCCATCAAGAAACTACATAGAAAGGGCAGCCACTGACATTCTTAAAAGTGTATAACTTGGGGTGTGAGAAATAAACTCAGTTTTAACATGACAAAGATTAAGGGAATCCTTTTCTTCTCTCCGGGAGCCCCTGACCTTTACAGACGTGTGCCTTATATCAGGTTTCGTAATGAGTCGATAAAAGTTGTAAGTCATCTCACTATCTTTGGGGTTGTGATTGATCATAAACTCTCCTGGAAACAGCATATAAAACACATTACTAGTCGAAGTAACTTGACCTTTAATGGTCTTTTAAGGGTTTCCAGATGCAAGTGGGGCCTCGGTTTTGAGGTAACTAATGCGATATATGATTGCCTGTTTTTACCAACTATCTCACATGCATCTGCTGTTTGGAGCGTTGCAGCCTCTCAATCTCATAACAATCGGCGTTCTGAGGTCTGCACAGTGGATTGCCATATTACGACTTACCAGGTGCTATTCCACTGTTTTAAATGCAGCCCTCCCTGTGATGGCTGGGAAGCTCCCCCATCCTCGAATTTCTCCAATTTAATAGCAAACGTTTCTATATCTCTAGGGGCAGGGAGGGATGTTGATATTAATGGAACCATCTTTAATGCCACCATGTTTGAATTAGACAGGACTGTATCTAGACTCCCACATCCTGCCTTAAGGAAGGGACTCTCTTATCGTGCTACCTCTACAGAGATTGAAGCTTTTACAGATGGATCCAAGTCAACGGACGGCACGGCAAGTGCCATTGTGATCTTTCAGGCGGTGAAGAGGCTTACAATGATTCTTTTGCTCTACACCCGGAATGCTCTGTTTTCCAAGCTGAGATCTTCGCTGTATTGATGGCAATCAACTGGTGCAACTCTAACGTTGTGAACAAACTGATAAACATCTTCACAGACAGTGCTTCGACTGTTGCTGCTTTGGAGAATAAAGATACTCAATAGTCACCTTGTTGCGAACGACATCTTCGCTGCAGCTTTTACGTCTTTTAACGAGTATGCCATCAATTGGATTAAAGTACACAGCGGCATTTCGGGTAATGAACGGGCTGACTTTCTGGCGCGAAATGTAGCGCCTAATCCTGCTACTCCTCCTGTTTACAATCTCATTCCTAAGTCAAGACTTAAATACCTTATCTGGGACAATGCTTTGGAAACCTGGCAAACGGATTGGGACGAGATCACCCAACAACACATAACAAGACGTTTTATCCCAAAGGTGAAGGAACGCGTTGACAGCAAATGGATTCAGCCCACACATGATTTAGCCCAATTTTTGACAGAACACGGGCGCTTTCGTGTTTACCCGAAAAGGTTTCACCACTGTAATTCTGACTGCTGTCAGCTGTGTGGGGTGCGATACGGTGTCATGCACTATTTATACAACTGTTCTATGCTGGATGACATCAGGTATCAGTGCATACAGCATGCCAATATGAACAATATTGACTGGCCAGTAAAGTCTGATTTTTTCTTACAAAACAACAGCAACTTTAACTTGTTAATGGAATTTGTTTCACTCTACTCTATTAGATGTGGGATCTGTTGACCTGATCTCTTGTAATCTGATTCACTCTAGCCTTGATGCCAATGTATACACACGCCTTGCTCTACTATAACAGCATGTAGACTTTGATGTACAACAATGTTACTTTAGTTATAGTGTACTTTTATTTTTATCCTTTTATTTTTTAATCTTTTATAATATTTAAATTTTATTCTTATTTTATTTTATTTTACTTTCCCATTTCTCTGCCATTATATTATTATATCCCTTCTATGACTAACAGCATGTATCTAATACGTATTTTTCTGTATTTCTGCCTGGCTGTGTAGACAATAAAGATTATTTTGACTGACAGACTGACAGTACAAGTAAACTGTTTGTCAGCAATCTATTAGCGTAGCTTAGTAAACATCGAAAATAATTTTAATTCGCTTAGAGAATAAGTTATTCAACGAAAAATAAAATGAAAATAACGATTTTGATAGTATAATGGTGAGATTCAACCACACCCAATACCTATGGAATTGTGTGAAGCAGAATTAAAGATCATTTACTCCATTTAAATGAAGATACGTTCTGAAAGCGAGTACAAGACACTTTGGAATTCGTTTGACGGCTCTATTTAACTTAATTCAGTTATAACTGAATGATTCGATTTAGTTCGATAAGCCAATAAAGGTTACACTAATATTTTTTGACGTAACCTCTTCTGTTATACTAAAAAGTCGTAAAACATTTAATAGAATGTCTTTAATCCTTCCCATTTACGTTTAGAATTTTAATTTTTTTTCGTAAATATAAGTTTCTTACTATATTAAGTATCGTAATCTTCGATCATACGTACTAACCTGATTGTAAATACAGTATTTGCTAACGTTAATAAATTTTTGTAAATAAAGCCTACTCGACTATCTATTAGAATATAATTTAGATCAATAATTAGTTTTTTACCGTGTATAATCATTAATTTACTGAATACATCCTTAATTATTTTAAACTAACGACTAGAAAGACTAGAAACAAACATATTCCCCACAGAGAAGCAATGAGAAAAATCTTATCAGATAAACCATTAATAAATAAACTATTCAAAAACGTCGAAAAATCAGTTCTGTATGTCTGTTGATTCTTCGTGTTATGTTCCTGTTAAGTAGACAGGAATACAACACAAAAAAAATCAAAGACACTTTAACAGCACACAAGATCATAGATGGAAAGTTACATACATCAATCATGGACAATCTGTCATTCTTTCGATATAAGAAAAAACACGCTATTGTTTTTACTCGTTAAACCTAAATTATATGTTTTTTCACGTTGTATTAACGAGAACAGGGGTGTTTTTTCTTTGTAAACATTTACTTATAACTAAAATAGTAAAAAAATTTATTGTTTTGTGTTTATTATTATCGAAAACACCTTAGAAGGAAAGAGACGAAACTCTTTATTGTCAGACATAAGCAGAATTCGTGTAACTGGAAAGCGAATTTTGGATACAAGAAGGCCTCGCCACACTGGATCAAATAGGCAACGAAGAACTAAGAAAAGAGCTTGATACATTATTCATTAATTACATTTCAACAGAATGGCAAACAATACCAAAATAACTGCTCAATTATAAATCAAGAAAAGACTCAAAAAGACGTTCGAAAAATTGCCTAATTCCAGAATGATTTAAGAAGAAAAAGTTACTAGAAGTTAAATATTTTAAGAATTTAGAATAAATTCCTAAAATATTTTCATGTCGAGCATTTTATATATATATATATATATTTTTTATCCACACATTTTGTAGATTTATTACATTCCTTTTATTTTTGCCAAGTAAAACCTTTTAAAAATATTTCACTTCGTATTAAACTATTATTACATACTTAATATTAGAATTAAAACTCATTTAATGTGTTAAATTTTGCGTAGTTTTCCACTGTTTAACTAATAACAACATTAAAATAACTTGGTTAATTACGATTTACATTTTATATGAATTTACTAGAAAATGCCATATATCTTATAAAAAAAACAAGTTAAAATTAATATTATTAGCTTTAAAGCATCTAAAACATTATTTTTTTCTTAATAAATATTATAAATTCGAATTAAATTATTGTCTAATGCGATTAATTAATAAGACAAGTATATAATATTTCATTAGTAATTAGATAACCCTCCATTTGTGTTTAGTTTTGTCGTATAATTCGGTTATTTCGGTCTTCCAAAAATAGAAAACAGGAGGATTTAATTACGCAAATTCTATTATAAATATATTGTTAAGTGAAAATAACGTATTACATATTAATACTATTGATGTTATCTACTCAAAATTCCTCTTCTGTCGAGATCAATTAGTAGACAAGAGAAATTATAAAAGAAAATTACATTAATTATTAACTTCCCGGTAATAAATTAATGAGTAAAAATATATATTTATTTTTTTTCGTATAAGAACTCTTTAAGTACTCATTTAAAATTAATAAATACGAATGTATTGTGCTTAACTTAATCATCATCATCATCATTTATAACGATAGCAAAGGCATCCTTCCTGTAAACTTTACTCTGTATGAATTTATAAGGCCTACGTAACAGGCCCTAAGCTCTAAGAAGTGTAAGGTCTTAGGACCAATTTCCCTAAAATAGACCATCCTCCATGGCAGATGTCTCATGTACCTTATCTTGTAACTGTAAGCTACATTTAGAATAAATATACTTTATTACAATCATCAATATAATGATATATAATTTATTTTATATTTAATAAAATTAAAATATATGTAATTAATAATTACCTAAATGCCTAATTTTCCTTTGGTTTAATTTTAGGGCCCTTTGTATCAAAATGTATATCAGAGGATGCGATTGATATAGCAAAAAGTAATAGTGCTTAAATAAATATTCTTATTACATTAATGAATTGAAATAAGGTTACTTCCGAATATTCTTATATAGTTAATTGGGGCTTCCTTCCCCTAAGGTTTTCATATCTTTGGTTTAATTAATATCAGGAAAAAAAAGAGAAAAGATAACTCTAAATCAACGATACAATTTTAGACTTTTTAACACACTTGAACTTCTAATTATATCTATTTATAGTTAATATGTTTACGTGTATTTTCCTGTTTATAAGGTGTTTTTTTATTTTAAAAAAATTGATAAATTTATAATTTTAAATATTGATTAAGTCTCGAGTAACTTTTAATAAATATTTTTATTCATTAAAAGTTAAAAATATTTTAAATTAGATACGTAATTAATTAAAAATTTATATAAATTTTTAGAAAATTTTATCTTTAATTACAATTTATAAACCTTTGATATTTAATTCGTCTATCTTCTTTGCAAATAAGTCACACCTAAATATATATATATATAAATTTTTTAAATCAACAAACAATGGTATATTGAGAAACGAGATACTTTGACCTTTTACATAAATTTATCGTTGAAAAATCTACTAAATATAAAGACAAAAACATTAAAAATAATCAATTTTAAATAATTCTAAAATTAAAAAAATATATATATGCTCGTGGGATGAGGATGATGATGATGATAAAAGGAGATAAAGTAAACACGTGAAAACACTTCAATTGTCTTCATTACCAACAATTAATTTTATATAAGGAAAACCTGTGTAAACGGTCATATTTTCCGTTTCCTTTCTATTCAGGTCCCGTCTTAGACAGGTTTTACTGTGCTACATTCTAGTAAATAATTAAAAGTATAATAAATTTAACTAATTTACGTGTTACTTCTATAATAAGTACGTCGTTCATTAAAGAAGTAATTAATTTAAATAATTATTTTAAAGGAAAGAGAAACTATTATGTTTTTAATAAATTTAAAAAAAATTTATATTTTTAAATTGTTAAAAATGATAAAACTGAGCAAGTACTGTACCAAAAAAAATTATGATAATTTTTATTGTAATTATACGTTAAAAACGTTTGTTGAATGGAATAGAATAAAGCTGTGTTTTGTTAAAAATAAATAAGAAATGTTAGAACAAGTGAAATAAGAAAGAATAAAAGAAAAAGAAAGCGGACAGATTGTATGTTGGACCATTTAATGGAAGAGAAGGTCAACATTGGCAAACATCATTTCCGACCAACTCTTCCAATGTACATTGCTTGGTGACTTCTTTGCCAGAGATAAAATGTATTTTATATAACGTTAAACTGGCAAAGTAATCGTGAACATAATTTATTGTCAGTTAATGCTTATTTTTACTACATTATTGTATTACTTTTCTCTGATACAAATCTCCAACAACACCCAAGTAAGGCTATCGATACTTAGTCTCGTTAATCAGTCATAATTCCGAGAAAGGAAGACAATTTATTGTATAAGCTATGTTATTTATGTGTATTAATATATAAATTTCTTATTATATACTGTTTAAATTAGTATTTCGGATCAATTACTTTACTAGGCGACCTCATTTTAGTGTATGGAGAAGACGAGACATTACTTAAGAATTTGGCTCTTCATACTGTGGGAGTAGAAATCATTTTTAAAAAATCTCTATAGAATAAATAATTAACAATATAATTTTTTTATAATTTTAAGGATTAAAATATTTAATTTTTGTTTATATTTAAGCTTTAATTCAAGTTTTAAAATGTTATTTTATTATTAGATGTGGGACGAAGAAAACAAATAAAAACTTGAATTTCCTTGAACTTGATGTTTCTCTGGAATAAATTTTAGTTTTAGAATGTTGTTTTGTATTACAAAAAAGATTAAAATTGAAGTATTTAAAATTCTGTAGAATAGAAGAAACACTCCAAAAAGAAAAGTTGAAAGAGTGACTTCACAATTTAATTTTTCACACACCTCGACAATAGAATAAAGACACGTGGCAGTGTTAAACTGCCGTGTGACAATATTCGATTGATGACTTTACAAAGATAATTTGATAAGAAAGATATGAAAATATTTAACTTTATTATTTTACAATTATAAGAAAATAATTTACATTTAAATTAGCAGAATTTAAATACTAGAGAAGAAAGTTCTTGCATTTTAGATTAGATGATCAAAGAGTAAGAATTTAACAGATTAATTCCTTTTTTTTACGTGATTATTTCTCAGAAAATAACTTAATCCTCAACTGAAAAGATCGATAATAAGATTCATTTAATTCGTGTACCGACTTATATAATATAAAATTACTTTTTGACATCGTTAAACTTGTAATTGTTAAAATGGAGAAAGTTGTAAAGATTCTATTCTTTCTAATACAGAAGTCATTTAAATATAATGTAAAAATCAATATCCACTTTAGTTAGTTGATTTGTTTCAGTTATCATTTTCAGAAAATAAAAAGATAATATTACATAAGATCACACCATTCCATAATTATAAATGATGGAATGTTTTTCTGTTAAAATTTAAATTAATTATCATAAAATTACACGAAATTGTTTCTAATTTCTAGGTCTTTTTCCTGATAAAGTTAGTGGCATTAATGAACAGCATAATAAAACATTACAGTACAGTACAATTACATACAGTAAAACACTGCAGTACAGTATAATACAGTGTAGTATAGTAATACAGTACAGTAAAGAATTACAGTACATTACAGTTTCTATGTATATTAAATCAATCTTATAAATAATTTTAATTTAACAATTACAAATTAAAATAATATAATCTATAATGAGAAAAAGAATATTAAATTATGTATAATTAATTTATTATAATATTTAAATATATTAATATAATTTTTTTATACAAATTTCACTTGTTAATACTTGAAATTAACGTTTGAATAAGATGAAATAATCATTTTTTCGAATAATCTATATAGTAAACAAGAGAATTGCCAAGAAGTTAATCACAATCCTGAAATAATAACGATTTGTTTTGATAAAAAATAAATAATTAATTTTTAAGTAAAATTTATAAATAAAAATAATGATAAATTCTAAATTTTATTTTATTTTTCCAGCATCTGTATATTAATTACAATGCAATTTTCCTTCTTTATTTACATCACTTTCCATCCTTTATTTAATATATAAAAAACTCAAGATAGACTTTCAACACGAAGATATCCTCCTTTTTTTCATTTTAATACAAAATAAATAACGTTATTATTCATTAATTAATTAAAATAAATAAATAAAATCATTAAACTTTAGCTGTAGTTACAGAGAAATATTTTATACGTGTCTTCT
This sequence comes from Centruroides sculpturatus, assembly GCF_000671375.1. Classification (NCBI taxonomy): domain Eukaryota; kingdom Metazoa; phylum Arthropoda; class Arachnida; order Scorpiones; family Buthidae; genus Centruroides; species Centruroides sculpturatus. Next base: position 805,583 of record NW_019384340.1, on the reverse strand, counting down.
TGCTTGTAAATATATAGAAAAAGACGTAAGTAGACTACATTATCAGAAAGATGATTAATGATCGTGTTTTTTGCTGTAATAATGTATCGTAAAGACGAATAAAATTATTTGTTTATGGTAATGAACGTTTAATTTAAAAAAGTCTTCTATTATTTTGTTTGCATAACCTTTTAATTTCATTTATATCAACTCATATACGAAGTTTCGTGTTTGCATTTTGCTTCAAGGTAAGATAAATATTTAATCTGCACGATTTGAAATTTTAAATAATGATACAGTAAAGAATTACACGATTTTTATACTATAATATGACACGTATAATATATTTTTATAGCTTATAATAAAATATACATTATTTCTATTGGCAGAAAAAAATAAAACTTGAATATATTTATTTATTAATTCAATAAAAAATATATCAAATAATAAAGATTAATAACGTATATAAATATATACTTTAATATATTATTTATAATTGAATTAATAAATATTATATTAAGTTATTTAATCAGTAATTTTTTATTATATTTATCTAATGATCATCCAAATTCTAACATTTTTACTGGTTTCTTTAACTAATTAGTATTCTTCTCCTTACTTTTCTTAATCAAGATTTTACTTTGATCATTTCCTTTTGGAAATTTTCTTATTTCCTATATATTTTCCTATCAAATATCTTCAGTTTTTTTAATCTATATAACATTATGTTACGTTAGGTATTTATAATTCTATAATTAAAGTTGTAGTTCTATATTCAAAACTCAGTTAATTCTAAGCATTTTAATACTTTAAACACGTTTTTTTCGACCAAAATTTTACTTATTTATTCAATTTTTTTACACAAAAATCATATTAATTTTCATAGATTCCGGTTATAAAAATATATTTTTATATCTAACTCTTCTAAATTTAATTATAAAACAGATCATAAAATCAATAACTGTAGAATTTCATCTCGAACGTGAGGTGTATTTATATATAGAATTGTAAATATATACGATTATTTCGAGTTATTATTATTAAAGCTTTTATTAGAATTAATTAAACAATTGTTTAATATTATCTCTGGGGTGAATTTTGATAAAAATTCCCATTCCCACGCCAACACAATAGGGATAAAATATACAAACAGGATAAAAAGTTAAAGCAGAATTTTCAATGTGAAAGTTAATTCAAAGGAAGGTCGTTGAACCCTTTTCACTGTCACTTCCTCAAAAGTGTTGAGAAACCACTTAAGAGGGAAAGGGTGTTGAATATTTAATGAAATGATTGAGTTCCACAGCTTGTTACTTTTTTATATGTATGCATGAAACTTAATTTGATGGAGATGACGTGCTCTAAGAAAATGGATATCACTTCCTTCCGAAAAAAAAAAAATAATAATAATAAATTTTAACTTTTGGTTTCAATAAATGAAGTGTTAAAAGATGAAGTAGCTTTAATAATTTCCACAAAATGGCAATTATTAATCTTCTTATATTATTAATTACTCTTAATATAAAAAAATGATTATAAAATAAGTAGTTTCTGTGATACTATGAAGGTTTTATTAATAGAGTTATGATCTGACCTTCATCTTGACACGTGTAGTTAACAATTATTAAAACATAAATGCTAGATTTCTACATTATTAAAAGTTTTACACCTATTATCACATGTTTACTAAACTCAGAATATGAATATTTTCTGGTATTAAGTATAGAAAATCCTCTATTATTAAGTTGAAAAATACATTCGACAATATTAACTTTTAACGAATTTAAAAAAAAAACATATATTCGAGCTATTTTTAACAATTTAGTTAAATAAAATAAGCTTTATGTATGCACAAAATTATATTGGGTTGCAGAAAAACATATTTTATTAAGTCAACTATTTTTAGATTCAAAAATTTGTATATAATTTTAATACTTAATCCTAAATTACTTTTATTAGGAAAAAAAAATCTAAATAATTATCAAATTTTTCTTTTCGATGCATTAGTAAATTGGGTCGTTTGAGGTCACACCTTAATACTAAAAATTTACTATTAATAATAAAGAAAAATATCAATAATTTACTAACTGTATACAATAAAAAAAATGCCTGTAAAATCAATTTAATTAAAAAAAAACTAAAGCATCTATAATCGTATTATTCACTTAAAAGTAAATCTAAAGTAAAAAAAATTAGCTGTAATAAATAGTTTTTTTTGAGAATATTTAACAAAAGAAGAGAATTTAAATTAAATAATTACTTTTAATAGACTTAGAGACAGTTTTTATACATATAAAAAGTAATTTTCTATGTGTAATAGTAAAGATATTGTCGCTTTAAAAATGAATATATTACTATAAATTGTATGCAATTCTCACAACAAATTTTACTCTCAGGAACAGTTGCGTGTGTTTATCATTTGGCAGAGCATGCGCATTATAATGGTGACGTCGCAGTGGTTAGCTCAGAAAGAAGTGTGCTTGGTGATCAGATAGCATTCTCGCTATCAGCTTCTCTCTGTTAACAGCAGGAAATCCTTCCTTTATACAGTTGCATAAATTAGTAAGTATGATTTAAAATCTTCGAAATAATTAAAAAAAAATTTTATTAAGAATAATTTTCGTATATTTATTTTATAACGTTAGATTTTAAAGTATTAAAAATATTAAAAAACCCTTTTATATTAGCTTTCCTGTATAGACTATTGTAATGTAAGGAAGAGTGATTTACAGGGGGATTTCTTAATATCAATGCGCATCCTCTTAATCAGTTTCATCTCGAATTATTAAGTTAGTTATTAGTTCAAGTATCTTTAATAATTTATTAGTTCATTTGCAACATTAACAATATTAAATTTATTCTAACCATCATAATTCTAATGGATTGTGAATGCATTAAATTAGCGAATTGTAACTTTTATTAAATCTCTTATACGTTAATAAAATACAATAACAATTTACAATGATTTTATTTACTAAATTTACTTTTTATATATAAAATTTACAGTGGTAAACGATGAAATTTTAAGTTAGAAAGAATATATATATATATATTTTTTAATATCATACAACGTTGAGGAAAGTATAAATATTATAAGAAATTATATTATCTTTAGTAGCATATTGTTAGCTGAATTATATCCAATTGACGCTATAAAATTTAATTATGTTGTCAACAGTAATATTGTCATAAATTTAATGTGCGTCGTTCTCGATTATTCGTTTTCTATTACGAAATATAAGTGACATGTGCAACATGGAATTGCGCTAGTTATAAAACCCAAAAAATTAATTAAATTAATAAATAAATAAATAAAAAATACATATATATTCCTACAACTTTATTTTAACAATAAAATTCGTGTAATAAAAATTGTAATTTATATTACTTAAGTCCATAAACATTGATTAAATAATAGATTTTCTAATTAATATGTTGATGAGAATAATCTCCTTTGATCTTCGATAATTGTTTATTATTGTCTATTATTTTATAATTAAGCAAAAATTAATTATTAATAAATTCATTTTCTAAGTCTGTAGACTAGGATTTGCTCGAAAAAATTATATATTCTGTCAAAGTTTATTAACATTAAAGTCTAATTAAGTCGATAATTAAGGTTCGTAGTTAATATATTATTTTAATATTAAGATATATTTATGTAAATTTTAAATAAAAATTAATACAATTTTATTATATTTTATCGTAATTTAAAGTGATTTTTATCAAATACATTCAAAGATTTTCATGTGTTTGGTTAATAATGCTAAAAAAAAAAACAAAAAGATATTATAAAAGTCGATATTCCTCTCTTATGTATGTCAGTGAACCAGTTATAAGTTATTATATTTAATAAATTTCGTATTTATTTTTTTTTAAATAAAGAAGGATAAAATGAATTTTCACGCAAACAATAAAATTTTATTCATTTTCATCTGACAGTTAAAATTTTTCCTACCAACAAAATGTAGGTCACATGTACTACGAGAATATAAACTCTTCTAATTTACAAATAATACAAGAATTCTGATATATATATATTTTTTATATCTAATTTAAAAGTGATAATAAACTTCTAGTAAAAAAAATTACTATAATATCTAGGCATAAAATGTAGGTCCTACTTTGTTTTTTTTTTTATATACTAAAGTACAGATAATATCATAAGATAAAGTGTTATTGATTTGGGTGGAGAAGTTTTAACAGTAGTTAAAGAAGAAGATTTTTTAAAAAATATATGTGTGAATGATATATTATTTACACTATTTAGCCTTTAATTTTAACGGATTAAATTTAATTTTTAGAGAGAAATGTCTAGAAACGAAATTAATTTTCTATTTTAAATTATAATTAAAGGTATTATTAAAAAGAATTAACCACTAAAACAGATTAAAAAAAGTTTCCAGAATGGAGTTACATAAATGACTGGCATTACTCTGCTGCTAATAGGGAAAGTATGATTTACAAGGGCAAAACATTACTAATTTGAGATCGAGAGCATATATTTTAAAGTAAATAAATTAAAAATTGCAGCCTGGCATTGTGAATATGTCATTTTATTCTATTTTATAATATATATTACGGTATATACAGTGTTTCTACATGTGTCACGTATAGTTTATATATAAGAAATGCGTGTTCAATTTTTCTACGTAGATAAAAAAATATATTAAATTCAAAATGCGGACATAAATTAAATGAGAAAAAAAGGGGGAAATAGAAAATAAATAATTCTGAAAATATTTTTAGTTTGATGCTGTAGTGTAAATTTTTATAGGATTTTTCACAAGATGGTTTGTCATTGAAGATTTATTGATAACTCTACAATTGATACTTTTATAAGTTAAAGAAAAATCTTAAAAATTCTATGTTCAAGGGAAAACTTTGTTGAATTTTAGACAAGTTTAAGCTTGAAAGAACATTGAAGACTTTTACTTCAATATGGTGGAAAGTATTGAGATGACAAATAGACACCTACTTTCTTTGAGATATGATTGATTAAGAATAGAGAGTTTTTTTCCCCTTTTAAAAATCTTATTTTATAAAAAATTTCTACTCGAAATTCTATATTTATATCATAAAATAAAATGTTCTTGATTTCTCTACTTGATATTATAAATAAAAATATAAAATATCAACTAAAAAACATAATTTTTATAATTTATTTATAGTATTTTTCTTTTTTAAGATTTAACATTTGAAATTGTATTTTTACGTCGTTAAAACTAACTGTAAAAAAGTTAATTCTATTCTAAAATTTATTAAAAAATTATTTTAAAATATATTTACTTTATTTTATTTATATCGATCGAATTTCGTTAAGTATTTTAGCGAAGTTTTCTCCAATGTTTATCTTTAAAAAATTCAATCAAGTTGACCCGAGGGAAAATTTTAAAATCAGAATAAGCTTTATATTGTTCCTGAAAAGGATAAAAGATTTGAAAATAAGTAAAAAAATGCACATACATTTATAATTGTTTTATTCCATAGATTTCTATGTACATACCAGCAAAATGCTTCAGAATTTTCATTAGAATTAATGATTTTTTTTGTGTGTGTGTTTAATGCTTACATGAAGAATATTTGTGAATTTTTAATGGATTTTTATAATATTTAAGTAGAAAACTGTGTGTTTCTGTATATAAATCAACAAAGTACTTGAAAGTTTTGATTAGAATTAATGTTTTTAATGTCTTCTACAAAGAATCTTTCTGGATTTCTGATGACATTTAAGTAGGAAATTGTATGATTTTGTGTATATNATTCAAAATGCGGACATAAATTAAATGAGAAAAAAAGGGGGAAATAGAAAATAAATAATTCTGAAAATATTTTTAGTTTGATGCTGTAGTGTAAATTTTTATAGGATTTTTCACAAGATGGTTTGTCATTGAAGATTTATTGATAACTCTACAATTGATACTTTTATAAGTTAAAGAAAAATCTTAAAAATTCTATGTTCAAGGGAAAACTTTGTTGAATTTTAGACAAGTTTAAGCTTGAAAGAACATTGAAGACTTTTACTTCAATATGGTGGAAAGTATTGAGATGACAAATAGACACCTACTTTCTTTGAGATATGATTGATTAAGAATAGAGAGTTTTTTTCCCCTTTTAAAAATCTTATTTTATAAAAAATTTCTACTCGAAATTCTATATTTATATCATAAAATAAAATGTTCTTGATTTCTCTACTTGATATTATAAATAAAAATATAAAATATCAACTAAAAAACATAATTTTTATAATTTATTTATAGTATTTTTCTTTTTTAAGATTTAACATTTGAAATTGTATTTTTACGTCGTTAAAACTAACTGTAAAAAAGTTAATTCTATTCTAAAATTTATTAAAAAATTATTTTAAAATATATTTACTTTATTTTATTTATATCGATCGAATTTCGTTAAGTATTTTAGCGAAGTTTTCTCCAATGTTTATCTTTAAAAAATTCAATCAAGTTGACCCGAGGGAAAATTTTAAAATCAGAATAAGCTTTATATTGTTCCTGAAAAGGATAAAAGATTTGAAAATAAGTAAAAAAATGCACATACATTTATAATTGTTTTATTCCATAGATTTCTATGTACATACCAGCAAAATGCTTCAGAATTTTCATTAGAATTAATGATTTTTTTTGTGTGTGTGTTTAATGCTTACATGAAGAATATTTGTGAATTTTTAATGGATTTTTATAATATTTAAGTAGAAAACTGTGTGTTTCTGTATATAAATCAACAAAGTACTTGAAAGTTTTGATTAGAATTAATGTTTTTAATGTCTTCTACAAAGAATCTTTCTGGATTTCTGATGACATTTAAGTAGGAAATTGTATGATTTTGTGTATATATCATCAAAACACTTAAATTTTTTTTTATTAAAATTAATGTTTTAATATCGTACACGAAGAATATTTCTGGATTTTTGATAAATTTGTATAATATTCCAGTAGAAAATTGTGTTTTTTCGTGTATAGATCAGCCAAACACTTCAACGTTTTGATTAGAATGAATGTTTTCTTTAATTTTCTAATACATCTACAAAAATTATTTGAAGACATTTTGATGAATTTTCATAATATCCGAGTAGAAAATTGTGATTAAGTTAACAAAAGTACAAAAAAAATCGATTTAGTGCATGTACTATTGATCTATTGGCACAGAAAATTTCTTTTATGCAATTTTTGTAGAAATGAATAAAACATTTCGTGATTACAACTCTAACATCATTATATATTTTTGGCAAATTTAAGAGGATAATATCCAATACTTTTTATTTTATAATCATATTAAAGTAGCCCCATGACTGCTCCACGTAATAAACTTTAACATTTATAAATTATCTACGTCATAATAACGATTAAATTCGTCAATAAACGAACAATTAAAATTCAGACTTAGTATTCATTATATGAATATTTCAAAAAGATTAATTTGAGATTTATATAAGAAATTAATTATATTATTATTAATAGAAGTAACGAGTTTGTTGAAAAATTTATCAGCTTGAAAAATAAGAATGTCGTAGACAGACACACACACACACGATTACAGCATCGGATATTCTTATCATTAACTGTCAGAAACAGAAGTTATCTGATCCTTGATATCATCCCTTTACACTGCAATAAGCATCCATTTTCAAAAATACTCTTTCGATACCGATTTATCAATATTACTCCATGAAAAACATCGAAATTTTCCACCATTTCGTGAAGAATATTAATTCGTTTTTCACTTATATCATCAATTATTAACTCTAATTTAATTTGAAAACGGCTCTTAAATTTCCTTTGAAACCTTAATATAGCGCTACCCCCGTAAAGCGCCGACTAAGCTTCTTTTACTTCACTAAAATCCATGACTTTCAAATCTGATTCTTATCGTTATAGATTCCTCGGTTTAGCGCCGAATTCGATTTCGGAGCGACGAGCGGTGTCGTTATATCGAGTTTTGAACAGCGAGCATTCAGATTATTGGCGATTAAAGGGAGTGCGAAAGGGCTTTTGAGGCTTATTTTCTGGAAGATATTTTTGAGATAAATTAATAAAATTTGAAATTTTATTCTTGTTTAAGTGTTTAATTTTGAAATTTAATCAAAGAAAATACTCTATACATATACTGAAATGGAAAAAAATAGATAGAAATGTTCATCTTGTTTGTAATCTCTAGAGGATCTCTGCACAATCCCTAAGGTGAGGATGGAGAAGAAAGGAATCATTTCTCTGTTTCTTTACGAAAAAATAAAAAAGAAAAAGAAAAAAAATTAAGTTTTACAAGTAAATTCAACGAGAATAAATAAAATAAAACAGTCGATAATTCGAATTAGCGTAAGGATAAATTATAATTAAATAAAATATTTAATGAATAATGAAAATTCTTCTACGTTTTACTAAAACTAATTTTACATTTTTTTTAATTAATTAAATATTGTCAAATTCGTTTCTATTCTCAAGATTTAGTTACAACTTAATATAATTATTGGAATTTCTTAAATTATTTCTCGAAAATTGTTTGATTGTATTAAACAGGACGTGACAAATCTCATTTACTACTTTCGTACAGCCAAACCTCGATATAGCGCTCTCTTGTATAACGTGGCGATCGGATCTTCTTCCTAAATGTTAAATAGGGCTTCTTCGAATTACTTAATTTGCGATTTTACGTTATAAAGAGGTAACGTTATCACTAAATCGATTGACCTTCAACCTCTCAAACTTCGAATTTGTGTATACGTTACATTGTTTTATATTTGGAGGATCATCAGTTTAGCAACTACATTCGATTTAATGCCAAATTTTGATGCGTTATATCGAGGTTTGACCGTATACAAAAATCTCGAGAATTTCTCTACTGTACGAGTATAGAAATCTCCGTTATAACTCTCAAATGAGCAATAACAACTTGGTTTTAATGAGAAATAAGGATATAAAAAGGTTTTTATATTGTTTTGTAGTATTGTTGCTTATGTTATAGAATTCGAATGAAGTGTTACACTCGAATAAAAATGAATCCCTTAGAAAAATGTTTTCCTTAAAAAGGGAAATAAAAAGATTAATTTGAATAGAAATTGTTTTTAATTTTCTTTATTCACGCGTATAATTTTCAGAATAATAAAGCAATAATTTTATTGTTATTATTATTCGATGAATTGTTTCTGTTTAGATCTAAAAAATTAATTTATTTCTTGTGAAAATTTAATAAATATTTTCGGTAATTTAACTCTTTAAGATATAAAATTTTGTTATAGAAAAATAATAAATTTTTGGGGGGTTAAGAATTTTTTAATTTATTAAAGTTTTAATTAATTTTGTAAATATTTACAAGTATAAAATAATTAATTAATAAGGAAATATTTTTTAAATAAGTAAATCTGAAGTTATATGGATTTTATGATTTAGATATACGTTCGAACCTTTAACAACGGACATCTCCAAACGGCGGTAATTTGGGGGGAAACGTTTCTTTTTGAAATGCATTCAAAATAACCTCTAAACGACGGTCATTATTTAGGAAAGTTTCTGTTGACATGCATTCAAAATAACATTTAAACGACGGTCATTTTTTAGGAATGTTTCTGTTGAAATGCATTCAAAATAACCTCTAAACGACGGTCATTTTTTAGGAATGTTTCTGTTGAAATGCATTCAAAATAACCTCTAAACGACGGTCATTATTTAGCAATGTTTCTGTTGAAATGCACATACTCTAAAATAATTTCCATTAATATTTTATGTTTCCGTCAGTGGCCGTCGTTTAGAGGTTTGGCTGAACAGGAATATTCTTTATTATTATGGTTTCTTTTTTTTGCCAATTTTTATTTTGTTTCCGTTGTGATCGAATAAAGAATTGAATATGATTGAACCAGGTTAAATTGGACGTCAGTAAAAGTAAATTCGTGTACGTCATATTGGAAAAATAATCATTACTTCTTGTTATTGAAAATAAAATAAGAGAAGAAAAAAAGTCAACACTTTCTTCCATCATAATTCATAATTTATGAAAACTTTTTTTTATTATTTATTATTCTTCTGAATTATTTCTAAGAATATTTTGTATCGAGTATCGAGTTTTTTATCAAATTTAAAAAGAAAAAATTCGTTAGAAAATCTTTTAAATTATTTCTAAACATTCGATTTTTATTGATTTATCTTCAAAATAGCAAAAATACTGCCTAACCTGTTAACGACGGCCACTGACTACTGTTGTAATCGAATGGTCGTTGTTATATTTCTTCTTAAAAATTATTGCTGTAAGAGGGGCCGCTTTTTACAGGTGTACGTTGTTGGGAGGTGGCCGTTATCGGAGGTTCGACAGTTATTTAATTGCGTTAACTACACTTATTTCATGTTAAAAAACATTAAGTTTAAGCGTGTTGTTTATGAGAATGATTTAATTTTATTTAAGGAAAATTTTGAGAGCAGAAAATCGTTGGTTTTTCGATTTTAAAGCCTTCAAATCTTTCAGATAATAATAAAAACCGAATTTCTTAGTTATTTTCTGCTCCATTCCAGCATTATTTGTACTTTTTTTTAAAATGTTAACTGCAGAAAATGCATTAAAATTTTTAAATTTTTTATTGTATGACGAAAGTTTGTAACGAAAATTCGTAAATTATAAGTGTTTTGTGGCGTCACAATAAAAATTTAATCGATGAACGGGGCATTAAATGTTATAAAATTTAATCGAAATTGTAAGCAACATCGAATGAAATGTTACAGAATAAAATTTAGTGTTATGTCTCGTACCATTGATACAGGGGCACGTTTATTGATTACGTCAGTCTCGTGTGATAAATATGCTAATATTAAACAAAACATATAGAATATGTACATTTTAAATTTAATTTTTGAATATTTCTCATCTTCTAAACTCAACTTCACTTGGATAAACGTGCAATGAAGATTCGTCCTAAACAATTTTTCTTGTAAACATAATTGCAGTGTTGCTTCGTGGGCTCTATGCTATAACACAACATGCCCTCCCTACTTCACAGAATATTAAACGTGTTTTATAGCTTTTAATTTCGATTTTAACGTGTTATCCTGGTTGAGTGTCACACTGCAAGGTGTTATCCTGTAGACTTTGAGAGTCCTGGTTCGAATTCTTTTTAGATTCCTATAGTTTATTACATTGATCTTCATAGTTTACTCTATTAAGATTATAAACGCTCATAATGGACCTAATTTTGACAAGTCGTACAGCTGTAACCTCACGTTATCAAGCATTATGTACTGTACAGCTTAATTAGGCCTATGTACGTGTACTGAGTAAAAAAATAGTTAATAAAGTAGGAATTTAAAAATATAGAATAAATTTCTACGCTTAAATTCGTTAAATATTCACTAATTATGCGTTTTAATCATGAAAAATTAATTAATATTTTTAATTTATTGCTTTATAATACGTTGATGAAAGAGGAGGAAGAGAGGGAAAGGAAGAGGAAAAATATTTTTTATTTATGAGATATTTCTCCACAATCTTCTCTTGCTCTTCATCTTTCCACTTTACTTTATGTATAGATATTCCTTTGATCTCTTCATGTATAATAAAACATCTGCAGAATTTCCACACTTTCTTTACAGATTTTATAAAAATATGAGCATTTTTACCCATTCGAATGGAGTAGAAAAATATAAATAATTATAATTTATAGAAACTTCAATAAAAATTTAAGTAAATTAAATGATAGCACTCATTGAAATCGTTTAAACTTCTATTAAATATAATTAAACCACGGAAGATGTTAATTAAATTTTAAATTAATATATACTTTAATTTAATCGATTAATTATTATTTGTTTAAATTGATTTCTAGTGTAATTTAATTGATAATTTATTTATTTATGTATTTATTCTTTTTCTTTGAAATAATAAAATAATAAAGGCAAATAGTTTTTGAATTATTAATTAAAATCACTTTAAAATGAACGGATTTTTATATAATTTATTTTATTTTATTTTTAAATTTATCTTCGGTAACCTGTTTATGCTGTAAGGAAGACGTAGAGATTTTTTTTAAATCTGAAGATATTATCATTTCAAAGGGATCTTAAGAGGTTGCATCTTGTATTGTAAGTTGAATAAGTGTATATATTCAATATAAATTCACAAAAGAAACCTCTAAACAACGGCCACCTTGCAACAACGACCACCTCTAAACAGCGGACATTTTTCAGGAATTTTTTTGGAAAAAGAATTACTACACAATAACCTCCAAACAACGGCCAAGGAAGGTCTTATTTCCCTTGTAAAGTATTAGTAATGTATTTAAAATATTTATAAATACAGACAGCAAAACCTCTGAACAACGACCACTAGAAGTAACAGTAAGAAATGGCCGTTGTTTGAAGGTTATTTTGTACGCGATTCAAAAAGAAACGTTCATAAAGAAATAGCTGCTTTCTACGGGTGGCCGTCGTTGGGAGGTTCAACTATATAAATTTTAGAATATTTAATTATAAAACTTTATTAATTTATTAATGAAACGAGTGTTCGGTAACGTAAAGCGATTATAACTTGTTTTTAATTCGTTGCATCTTGAAATTTGAAGATGGTTACGTAAAAAAAATATATATGAAAATTCCAATTAAAAAAATAAAATTAATTAAAAAAATTATTTTTTGAATTATTTTATAGAGAAAAATTGCAAAAATTTTGTAAAAAAACTCAATAAAACTGTTTCAAAAAAGATAATTAAAGCATAAATCATAAGCAATTGTATCGACTTTGAAATTTGACCTTAAAACTTTATACGTAATTCGAAAGTTTTAATATAAATAACGAAGTAAATTTTTCAGAGTTATTATAAATTTTCTTAATAAATTATACAAATAAGAATTTTACAGTTAATTAATAAATTAACAACGATGACCCTTAAGGTAATAGACCCTATATTAAATAATGTACAAGAGTTTAATCCCGGAAGCTATAGAACAAATGCATTAATGGCTTGAACAAACGTTACTTACACATATTTAATTAAAGAATTTCCTTTTATATTGTAGGCAGGACACTGCTTAGTTATATTTATTACGTTGCTGTACAGTTAACATTAAATTGTGTATATTGTAAGCTGGAATATTTTCGCTTTCTAACCGAATAAAATGAAATTTTTATGCCAAATTTTGCTTGATCTATTGAACAAAACGGTAAACAATCGTTAAAATAGGATAATATTGCTGTGTATAAATGTAATTTAGAGCGTGATGCTGATAAACTAATGCCTAGAATTATCTTGGGATAAGGCAAGGTAACGCAAGGAGGTGCCACCAGAGAGTACTCTCTACAGGAAGCTGTTCCTGTTTAACTGCTAAACACGTGCATAACCCGGAAAACTCCACGTAGCCAACCATTAGTGGTTTGTCCTCCCAAGTAGGGAACCGGCCTGGACGTGATGGGGGCCTAGCGGCAAGAGGTCCCTCAGTAAGTCCGATTCCGGAGGATGGTCGCTGTAGCCGCTACTAATAAGATTCTCAGGGAGGACTTGTCTTCGGACGAGATAAAAGGAGTCTAGTTGATTGGGCTTGTCTGACGCAAATTGGTAGACTTGCCAATAAGAAGTGAAAGCATAAGCGGGTGCCCCTTGTGGGGCCTTACTTGACAGGTGCACTGCTGAAATGCAAGTAAAGATCCCTGCTGCGCTAATCGCGCGGCTTGGCCTGAGTTCCCCTGCCCTCGATCGAGCACCGCTCTCGATGGCAGCAAGACGACCCCCCCCCCGCTTGTCGCACTCACAGGTGAAGTTTCCAGTGTCTCTTTTGAACCTGAGGTTGCTGTATGCTGGATCTCCTGGATTCAAACATCGCGTCTGCTAGGCTATGGATCTGACAATCCAAACCCTCTGGAACTCGAGACACACTCTCGTGAACTCCCCCATTCTCGGTGGTGCGAGTTCGATGATTGAACGCTAAAAAAGGCGGCCGAATGCAGTCAATACCGCCTCAGCCCGTGGCAGCTCGAGCCTTTCACACGGTAAAAGAGAAGCAGTTTCCTAGGAGGAAGACTAGACTTTTCACACCCAGTGCATGCCAAAGCCAGTGGTGAGAAGACTCGTACTCCCTTATCCGAAGCCTCGCTGGTGGCCAGGGGATAGCACATAATGGCTCACAGGATCATGCTAGCTGCTGTCTACCATGACGTTTGGTTGGCAAAGCCTCTCTGTGGCATAGGGCAAACTTCCTTATGTCTTGAGGGGAGGGAGGTGCTTATAGGTCCATCATGCGCTGGATGACCTGTAACTGCCCCGGAGAACCAAAAACGGAAAGAAAGCGTCCTAGACGAATAAGAAGGCAGCCCAAGCCAAACAACCAATCAGGCTGGGGTGACCTTGGATAGGTGGCCAATTAAATGAGTAACTGTTCCGGCAGCAGGCTGAACCACTTATGGGGTGGCTCTTAAATGTTTACTTTGATGCCTGAAAGGATGTGGGGTGCCCGTGGAAGCTTGGGAGTGACCTCAACCCCTCTTCTTCTTATTTTACTTTATGATGGCTGATCAAAAAGAATTAGTGCATGCAACTCTATACTCTCAGCAATGCAAAGCCGAGACTCCTGAGCTAACAGAAGCTACTAAGAAGCCTTTGACTGGTAAAAAGGGAGGAAGTGGTGTTTCCAGCACCACAATCAAAAAGTGGCAGTCCGCAAAAAGCAAAACGCCAGCAAGAAAAAAGCTGGAAAGTTGGATCTAAGCCAGTTGTTGTTATCAAAAGGGCCGAGGAGATCGTTGATCTAGCCTAGTCACTCTCTTCAGGATATGCCCTGAAGAGAGTGACTTGATCGCCACAGATAAGGAGTAGTGGCCGGTAACATGGCGGCCACACAAAGTGAGCAGGCAATGTGCAGACAGCTGCACATTGAAGAGGAGGCGTCTTCAGATGCTGTTCCTCGTGGGGGAGTGGTGACCCCAGTGTTCTCATGCCGTCCCTACGGACGATGGCTGTCTTGCCACGGCTGGGGACGAGGCTGCGAGGACAACCAGAGGAGTTGCCTCCCAAGATGCTGAAGTCAAGATGTCCCATACGGACCAGGGACGAATGATCGCTTTGGCAAGTGTAGAAGGAAACTCTTCCTGTACTGAAAGGCAAGAAGGACTGCCAAGGTGCAGCTAAAATGCTCAGAAGTGAGCAAGGAGATCGAGGGAATCTCTGAGGCTAGATGGTTATTGGTCTTCTAGCAAGACCAATAACCGTTGTCAAAAGATGGTAGATTCTGCCATCCTGCACCTCTTCAGCAAGATAACCTCACTTGTGCTGAAGCAAGAGTGAGAGATTAGAGCTCTTCGCATCAAAGTTAAAGCACTGAGAGAGAGGAAGCTGGCCTGGTCCCACCAACCGATCAAATAAGACCCAGTAGAGCAGAGAACAAAAGACCTGCAACAGCGAAAAAGGGGACTTATGCTGAGGTAGCACGTGGACCTCCTAAGCCAAAGCGGGAGCCTTCCGTGCCTTTGTTGGAATACGTTCTCCTCCTGTATCCGAAGGACAGAAAGGAGAGTAGTGACGCGGTTCGTGACCGTGTCAAGAAAAATATCAACCCTGCCAAGTTGAAGGTAGGAGAAAGAATGTTCGCCGGGTCAGGAGAAACGGTGTTCTTATCGAAGTCACATCCCGAAAAGACGTCGAAGTATACCAGAAGGAATTCACGGAACGGAAAGCGCTGAACGAGGCGGTTGTCTGTCGACTGTCAAAGAAGCGCCTTCCAAGAGATATAATTTATGATGTCCAAGAGGACATCAGTAAAGACAAACTGGCAGAGGTTATCTCCGTCCAAAACGATCTGAGCATGAAGATCGATGATCTAAAGTCCAAGTTTTTTCTTAAAGGGAAAGGTTGCCTCGTCAATAGGGTCTGTGGAGTGACGGCTTCAAAAGGCATATAGAAACTGGCAAGGTCCATTTTGGGTGGACTAGTAACCGGGTCAAGGAACATCTTGCCTTCATCAGGTGTTACGGATGCTGAGTTTGGCCATATTGCCTCCCATTGTAGAGCGGCAAGCCAGACTTGTAGCCACCGTTCGATGGAGCACTCCCATAAAGAGTGCAAAACGAAGTTGCCGAAATGCAGCAATTGTTGCAAAGCCACAAAGAAGTTTGGTTTGCAGCTGGAGACGGGCCACTCCTGCCCAAGTCTCAGCTACCCCTCTTACCCGATGGAACTAGCTGTCGTCCGGTCTCATACCGACTACGGCTAGTTACTAAAACTCGGAGTTTAACTGAACAAGGTTAACTTAACGCTCCTCTGCTCGTTCTAAAGTAAATGTGGGACCTTCTGTCCCCACTAATTGCACGGCCAATGTAGTAAGGCCATTTAATTAAAGGCTAGGCAAGGATGATGGCTAGAACCCACCTGGCCCGCAACAGAAGCGCAATGTTCATGAAACTTAAAGGATTTGATGGAATATAGTTAAGCGGTCTAAAGACCTATAGCTCGGCTATACGCCGGACGAACCCCTTGGGGAGGGATCACTCAGTTCTTGGTTGAGTGTGTACAAACAGCTTAAAGCTGTGAAAACTGTATGCACATGTTAGAAGGTTGAACTCGAGAGCGAGGAAGGCATGGAATGTTGGGCCTCATTTGTTGTATCGCCAGAGCCAGAGCTAGAGCCCGAGCACTTATCTTGGGTTCGACTTTTATTGTCCAAGTCACCTCAGTGATTACTGTGTGTTCGACCTTCTTACAGTCTCTTTGTACCCTGTAGTGCCATTTGGCAGGGCAGGGGCAATATACTCAGAGTTGTGATTTGAGGATTAGTGGTGTGAACCCACACCACTAATCCTCATCAATGGTTCACACCAATAGACCCAATTCCGGATTTGCACGTAAGCTAAACAAGCTCAGCGTTTACAAGCTCAGCCTTATATTTTTACGTGTGTCATTATTTGTTTAAGGGGAAGAGCCTGTTATGTGTTACAGCTTAGGGCCACAAAAAATCGTGTAAGAAAAATTGCAAAAAATACACTAAATAGATAGATTATTCTAGTAAATCATGTTAAAAATAACAATAACGTATACAAATATAGAACAAATACTTAAATATTAATAATTTCTTTCTCAATTAAAAAATAAAACAGGATACATTATTCTGTTTATACTAGTTTATTTTCGCCTCTATTGATGAATAAATCAGGAAGAATGGATAAACAATATGGCGTGTGTATAGAATAAATAATAAGTGTAGTTTATTATTAATAAAGAATATAAATTGTTTTTAGCAATTTCTGTCGAAAATAATGCAAATTTTAAAGAAAAAATATTGAAGATGTACAAAAGTTATTATAAATAAATTTTTTATTTGTTGACCAAAACTTTGATTGATTTTACCTGATCAATACACTAGAATTTCTCTGTGCATTAGTGTTATTTTCTACCAATCCCATCGATTTTTCTCTGTATCGTTTTTCCATATCGTGAAATTGATAGGTTCTTAATAAAAATAATCTTCTTCATCCATTAATGTGTTTTTTTTTCTTCTATGGCTTTCGACGTATACTTAGAATAATTGTATTCTTTTACTTTTCTAGTGTTATATAAAGAGGAAAAGTATGGCGATTCCTCTAAAATTTTTACATTTTTTTCAGTCGAGGGTCTTTGAAACGTTGAGGAATGCAAACACTGGTCAGTGTTTTTTTTTTCCTATATGTATGGTGGAACGATTTTTTTCGCTCGTTTTAATGCTTAATTACTCCTGTTCCTATTGTCGGAAATTTCTGAAATTTTGCAGTTTCATTTCTGTGTTAGGGTGGAATGTTTCTCCAAATTTTCAGGAAAATCGAACTGTTGGTTGGGGAGATATGGCCCTACCCCTTTATTACCTCCGAATCAATCTGAAGACTTAAAAGTAATATATAGCCAGCTTTTTCCTGTACTTCAATGTGTAAATACTAATATTTACCTCGAACGGTAGCAAATTTTGTACTAAACAATGAGTTAAGTCTACACACAAGTTTGGACTGATATAAGTTGCGTAAAGAAATACTTATTCTTATAACTATATTATACCTTTTATCGATATTAATTTATAAAATTTTAGGTTTATTAAGATATAATATAGTCAAACCTCGCTATAAAGCTTTCTTATATAGCGAGGTTTCTTATGTAATAGTTATGAACGTCTCCGTATGTGTGAATTTCAAATTTTCAAACTGAAATCTTGTGATTATGTAGAATTCCGGCTTCAGGTACTTTAATTTAGCGTTACACTCGATTTAGTGCCAATTTTAGAGGCTCAGAAATGGTAGCTGTAAATCGTAGTTATTATGCTGTTATTTATTTATTTGTAGAAGTATACATTGCTATATAGGAAGGCGTTATATCGAGATTTGGATGTTTGCATATGAACGTGCTTGTGTAGGTGTGTAGGTAGGTGTAAAGCTAGGTGTGTATGTAGGTAGCTGCGTAGGTAGGTTTGTAGGTAAGGTGTTAGGGAGGAATGTTCCTTCCTAAATACACAATTCTCAATAACAAATAACCTCTAAACAATTGACCACCTCTAAATAGAGATTAGTCATAAACAACGACCATTTTTCAAGAATAGGTGTGTAGGTAGGTGTGTGTGTGTATTAAATAAGACAACTTAACTAACAGCGAAAGAAAATTATTTATGTATTTATTCGCTCTTTAATAAAAATATAATTGAGTAATCATGTAACAAGATTAGTTTATATTCATAAATGCAGTATGAACAAGCAAAACAGTAATAATTATTCAGAAATGATTGTTATTATTATTATTATTATTCACATTTAAAGTTAATCAATAATTTATTTTTAAATAAAATTAATCATAAATTAAAATTTTCAACATAAAATGACTTATGAATTAATTAGAATATAGTTTAATCAACTGTTTCATAATTTTAAAAACACAAGATTTAATTATATATAAAAATAAATTTAATTTATAAGAAATATAAATTTATAAATGATATTATACACGTAAAATAACGATTTTTCATCTGTTAATGTGTGTCCTGTAACCTTGATTGCCTCATTCTCTGAACCTCATTTCTCAGTTAGTTTCTGGAAGATCGTAACCTAGCAACCAGAATTGTGCATTCGATTTAGTAACAATGCCTTTGGGTGTTACGTAAAACAAGGGTGAAAATCGTTTTAAAAAGAGCCAATAATTGCTTCACTTATTAAGAATTATCTCCTATTATTAAAAGTAATATTTAATAAATATATATATAAATCTTCAAACTCAATTGTTATTATTATTATTTCAGATTTTGTTTTCTGATAAAAATCTCGTAAAATTTATTATTTATTGTTAAATTAATGTTATATTATTTTTATATTATATAAAATACATTTACAATTAACAATTGCCTACAAACACTATCGATTTTGATAAAAAAAAAAAAATAGTGAAAACGTCACTGAATAAATTTGTTTTTGCATATAAATTGTTTTTTATAGTTGAAATTCTTCAATTTTTATCGCATATATACAATAAAACCTCTTAACAAAGGATGGGGATATAAAGAATGTCCGTTGTTTGGAGGTTATTCTGCGTACAAAAAGAAACGTTCCTGAAAGAAATAGTCGCTATTTAGTGGTCGCTATTGGGAGGTTCGACTGTATTTTTCACCCATTATTATAATTATTTGATAGTTTTAGTTCACTGTGTTCAAATCAAATATTTTTTTTATAAAACAATAAGGTTTACACACAAGTCAAGTTCGAAAATCGCATGATTTGGTGATAATGACGTTTGTCCATTAATAATGTG
Organism: Centruroides sculpturatus; assembly: GCF_000671375.1. Classification (NCBI taxonomy): domain Eukaryota; kingdom Metazoa; phylum Arthropoda; class Arachnida; order Scorpiones; family Buthidae; genus Centruroides; species Centruroides sculpturatus. The sequence goes on along the minus strand of NW_019384340.1, from coordinate 785,878 downwards.
CATTGTATGAAGATTTGATGCTAACTAATCATTAGCTCTGTACGAGGGGAGCGTTATATCAAGGTTTGACTGTACATTTATTATATTCAACTATTAATTTCTCTTCATTTATTTATTGAAGTTATACATCTCAAATAAAATGATGATTATATAATCAAAGATTAATTGATAAAGCATTATTAATAATAGATGTGAGTTAGATTAACAATTAAAAAAATAATAATGATAATTTTCTAGGTTTATTTATTTAATTAAAATTGTCATTAATTAATTTAATTGTTCTTCGATTAGGTTTATTCTATCAATTCTCGTGGGAATAAGAGATAAATTAAAACAAATTAACCTTTTGTATACCTCATATCGAATTTACTTAATGACATAAATAACATCATTGATGAATGTGACCTTTTATTTAACTTTCTCCCCCTTTCAATTATCTTTTCAGATAAAATAATAATGCAGTGCAAGAATATACTTGAAATTTTATATTTAATTAATTAATTTTATCATTTTTTATTCTTTTCCTATTATTTATATTAAAATTTTCTATTAAGGAGCAAAATTACATCCGTCACAATGCAGTTTTTAATTATATTTTTGATTTATTTAATTCAAAATATATGCTCGCGATCTGAAATTAATAGTGGCTTTTCCCGAAAACAACAGAGTCATGCTGGTCCTATATCTAACTCCATTCAGGGGGAAATATTTGAATTGAAGTCACATGATTTTCGGTGTAGAACGGAAGTTTATATCCAGTTAATCCGGACCTACTCTACCGATACGTTCCATATCAGGTCTTGGATTTAATCTATCTTATTCCATTCCTGAGATTAAGGAAGGACAGACGAACGGACGGAATTTAGATGCGTACAGTTTTTTCAAATTGTAGCTCAAAATGTCAAATATTCGTTCGTATTTATCTTAAAATTGATGAAAAAATAAGCAATTTTTAAAGGTAATTTGATGTAAATTAGTGTAAAAGCATGATTATAATTACAGGGTGTAACCACTCTGCAGATAATTGCGGTTCCTATCATTTAGGGCTTTGTATTTTATTCAGCCTCATAGGAATTTCCAAATGATATTTTATCTAATTTATATAAGTCAATGTCAATATATTTCCACAGACAGAAAATTCTATAGCCACTTTTATTAATTATAATTTAATCCCTAATGGAAGCTTAAATATATTTGATGAAATATAAAATCGTTTAAGTGTAAAATTACACAAAATATTTCTCTATGTATAGAGTTTGTATATGTGCAATACGTAGTATTGTAACTAATTCAACTATGTCAATAATGTAAATGATAAATATAAACCTGGATAAACATAGGAATGAATCATTTTAAACAGGTTGACATACAAAATTAATATTGCTAGAATCTGACTAGCGTAATCACTTATTTGTTAAATGAATGTAATGTAAAATGTCAAACGGAAACATCCTTAATCAGCAAAATTACTGAAGTATATATTACTTCTACCATAAACTAATAATATTATACAGATATAAGAACAGAAAATATGTCTTTTCTACACTTTTTTCACCCTTTCTGCTCTGTATCCTAATGGAATCTTCCTTCTTATCCTCTTTGCTCTCGAGAATGGGTTTAGATAAATGAAATTCGAGACCAGATATGAAAAGCTTAGGAGAGAGGCCTCCTAAGCTTTCAGATTCTCATAAAAATTCCTCTTTTTGGCAGATAGCCCACCTGTTGCCTTACCGTGTACCATCAAACTAATCTAATTTTCTCAAAGTAGCAGGTACGAGTAACAATTTCTTTTGGTAATCCGGCCGTCTTTCAACTACTTAGCGATGTTTTCTTCTTATCTGTGTTTAAAAATCAATTCTGATGAAAGATTTCTAATATGCAGGGTTTTTTAAAACACTTTTGAGGCCCAGGCCCTAATTTCTTTAATGGAATTATACAGATATTAAAGAAAAATCTTAGTAAGGTGAGGCCCCAAACGTGGCCAAGAGTGATGCTTTTCTGAATAAAGTGTGAAGTTGTTAACACGTTATTTATCGGCGTAGTTAAAAATAGACACGATTCTTCATATGGAAAGAAGATTTATGCATGAAATACTACATAAATTCTTCTATATCTTCTTAAACTAAGAATATTTTCAATGAGTTTTTATTATCTACATAAATTTTATTTCAAATAACAATATGGAGACAGTGATAAATTAGCTTCTTTATTATCACTTTTACTTGCATTGTTATTTTTATTTTTTACATTATTTATCGACATTTTTAACACTATTTTCTCTTACATTTATTGTATTTATCCTTTTAATATGCTTTAAAATTAGTATAAAATAAACAGTTAAAAACAATATATATATTTTTTTATTAATTACACTAAATATAAATGACTTTAAAAAATCAAAGTAAATTTAGCCGAATTGTTGCTATGATAAAAATCTAAAATAATTAATTAATTAAAATTAATTATTTAATTTGGAATTTAAACTAAAAATTAATTATTTCATGGGATAATTAAAACTTAATTTTCTATTAAATTTTGTCAAGTTAAGAAGTAATTTGTTCGATTTTTAAAAGGGATTTAAATCAATTAAATGAGTTAAAAACAGTTAAACATCTTTTGTTTTATAAATTATATTTACTTGTTGATTTTAATATAAAATTATAAGTCCTAAAAATAATTATTAAATAGAAATATTAACAATTATTAAGCTCAAACCCTTTTATCTCTATTGGATGTTTTGATTTTCTATGGTTTATAACAGCAGAAAAAGGGTGGACGACGTAAGAGGGGTCCAAACCCAGATGTTAGATAGAATTTTTTTAATTATATAAAAAGTTATTGATATATTTTTATTGTGTATTCCTATTTAATTTAATTTTATATCTATTAAAAGTTGCTTGGCTTACCCAACCTTGGTTCCACTAGACCCACGTTGGAGGGACGTGAAGCTCTGGAGAGGGGGGATGCTGGAGTCTTTTCTCGGGTCTGGAGAAAAGGATTTTATGTCCCTATAAATTAATGTTATATATATTAATAAACGAATATTTAATTGTTTAAAAACACTGTCAAAAGGTCTACCCAAAGTCTCGAGTATAAGAAACTTATAGGGATTTTTAGAATTATTTTTTGTTTAGGAAAAAATGATTAAAAAAAATACATTATATTAACTAAAACGTCCACTGATTTAGCCTATACAAAAAGTTAATCTAATAATCTTTCCTACATAAAAAATTCGGACATAAAGTCGTCCTGTATTCGATTTTTTTTTGTTTTTTATAAATTAAATTCAAAACTAATAATTTAATAAAACATTTTCTACAGTAATTTAATATTAAATATGTCATTTATCATTAAAACTTATATTTTAAAATATGAATTTTACTTTCCGGCTGTTATATATAAGGGAAAGTATGGCGATCGGTCAAAATCTTAAGATTTTTACATTTTTGGACACAGGGGGACCTTCAAACATCGAAAAATGTAAAAAAAAAATTCGATTTTTTTCATGTATATATGGGCGTTAATGTGTGTGTTCGGGTAACACGATTTCGTTTACCCATTTTGAAGCTCAATAACTCCTGTGCCCTTTGTCGTAAATTTCTAAAATTTTGCGGGTATGTTTGTGTATTAGACGGACAGGTGCTGTTAAATTTTGGTGGTTTTAGGTGGCCGGAGTAGGGAGATACCGAGGTTCATACCTTATATTTTTAATGGATTTTTTTATATAAGAAACGAATATTCTGTCATTTAATGAAGGTGTTTTTTACTTAAAAGTAAAAGGAAACTATTTACAAAAATTTGTAATTCTCGATGAAAAAATTATTTCAAGAAGTAAATACTAATGCATATTTCATTGATTTTCAAGGATAAATTTAATTCAGAATGCATATTTTAATAAATTTATTTAAAAAATTCTAGTTAACGTATATTCATGTTATACGGTGGAACCTGCAATAAAGGCCACCTCTAAGTAAACGGTGGCCTTTTTAAAAATGAGTACAACGTAACCTCCAAACAACGACCACGTTTGATGTTCGTTGTGGTCGTGGTTTACAGGTTTGACTGTAGTAGTTGCTGTAATTAAATACAGATAAATTACAGGAATTTTGTACCGTAAATCTCTTTACGATTGAAAATTTTTCTTAAATTTCTCTAATTAAAATGTATTTAATAAAGTAAAACATGTAAATTGATTATATTTAAATAAGTTTAGAAATATTATTTAATTACAATGTTGATTGTATTAACTTCATCTTTTTCCTATGTAATTTCCCATTAGGCTATTCAGATGATGATGGGATTTGCAATTGGATAATACTTGAAAAGACAATGCCATATTGTTATATTAATTACGAATAATTTAACTACAAGAAGAGACTTTTATAAAATAATTATAGATAAGAAGAATTAAAGGAAAATAAAACGAAAAATGTTACCTTTATAGCACAGATTCCTTTATATTGCTTTAAAGTAGACTTATTTATTTACGTTTCTTGACGAGAAAAGTTAATTTACCTCTTTATAAGAACTCGTTCTTGATTAAAACGTGTATTTTTTTTATCGTTTCGATGTTAATCAAAGTTTCTGTTTTTAGAAATTGAGAAATAAACTTATATTATATAAGTGAATGAACGTTGTTAATTAGGAAAGTTATTTTAAATAAAACTTGAAAAAAGTACGAAGATTATAAATGTTTTAAAATATTGAAAATATTGAAATCTTTACTCAAAGTTTCATTTAATCAAGTTAAAGTTATTTTAGTAAAAATATTGAAAGAATGAAATTCTATATCTGTAGTAAATCGCTGATAATTTGGTCGTAGGTATGCGCCTCAACAACGTGGTTTTCCTGGTTTTATTTACGTGTTTAACATCTCAACAGGGACCCATTTCCTATAGAAAGAATACCTAATCAGGAGTCCGTCTTCCATTGAAAGAGCACTTAAAGAAACCTAAACAATAGACAGTTTTTCATAAAAAGAACACCTAAACACAGACTAATATCCCCCCAAAAAAAGCCCACACGTGTTGCGTATCCCATCAAACCAAACAACTTGTATTAAACATATAAAGTTATTTAAAAGATTACCTAAAATTATTTCATGTATTGAAAGATTTATATACACGTAATGGCTTCTTTAATAAACTCGAAAACTTACTTTTATCATATCTATAAATATTCTATCTTCTCTTAATAACATCCATATGTCAATAGTATATATATATATATAGTCTATTTTATTTCTATATAAAAGAATTTGCTCTCTGTATATTGTCTATGGGTGGTTATGACGTCAAAACATCATATGAGGTCTTCCTCACTCAAACTCCAACAACAATATTTGTACACTGTAGACACAGAGACGTGTGCTTTGTGTTATAAAATTGAAAACGTATCTATATAATAAATGTATCGTATTTTTATTTATGTTTTTTTTATATAAATTAAAATTTGAAAATTACATTTTACTCGTGAAAAATGCAAGAAAATTATTCGTTTTATTATATTCGTTAAAATTAATACTCAGAATAAGCATAATTTGTTCACTTTTGCTATGGGTGGTCTTTAAATAACATTAATTTTAATCGTTAGGCAGTGCAAAATATTAAAAAACTTGAAATATTTTTTATGTAGACGTTTTTTGGTATTAAATATCAATTTTTTTCTAGTTTCATACGTAAACAACATTCCAAAATTGCGGTTTATATAACGCTGAGCTATGACATAAATCTGTCAATGTAACCCAAGAGTGCAATATCAAATATGAGTTTATTGAATTTTCCTTCCATAAAGCTTCTAAGTTCATAGTAAATTAAGCTATTATAATAATTACTCTTCAGTAAAATTTACTTACGTATGCAAAATGAATGGTTTATTATGAAAAATAAATTCGTGTTTCCACCTAATCATTTCGCTTCTATGTAACAGAAACTTCCACAATTATGATAATTGCTTTTAAATATTTAATTGTGATGAAAGGTACGAATAATTTATTAAATTTACAGAAAATTTCGTTAAAATATTAAACTTATAGTAAAGAAGAGAGAGAGAGAGATGTTAAACTCGCGAATAATGAAAACATTTTTAAAAAATGGTCGTTATTTGCAGGTTATTCTGGTGTATTTTTATTCAAATAAAGCTTCCGAAAACTTTACAGGTTGGAGATTACAATGTATTTAGAATTTTACCCTTTTCTCCTCACTTCTGTTTCGAATAGGATTCATCCCAAGCTGCACTTAAACACAAACTAATGAGTTTATTCTTAAAAAAGAGTTTATTCTATCTTAACGCGATTTTATATATTAAAAAACAAGCATAAATTATTGTAAATTAATTAAATTCATAATAATTTAATACACAATTAAAATATATGCTCTCCACCTCAAATTAGTAGTGTCTTGCCCCTGTACATCATACTTTTCCTGATAACAACACAGTCGTACAGTCGATTAATTATATTTTCCAACTGTTAAAAAATTATAAAAAATATCGATTTTATTACTCAATTAATTAGTGAAAGACACGAAAATTTATTGTATTTATTTATTTTATTATTATTATTATTTTCTATTTTTACAGATTCATTAAAATGGATTAAAGAAAAGAAAAAAAAACTTCTTGACGTTTACATTTTTCGATATGCTTCATTAGCATCTGTTTAGTTTGATTTGTTTTTCTTCAAATTGGAGATGTAGCAACGAGTTTAAAAGGGAAGAAAATCGAAAAAATAAATAAATAAATAAAAAATGACTAATTTAAGTCTGTCAGAGGTGGAAGATTGGCTGGATGCTAATCCAGAAAGCGTGGCTGATTATTTTATACGTAAAGCAGACATTGATCTGATTAATCGCTGGTTAATGGCACACGGTTTCTTAACAATCAGAGATTACGTCAGTTCAAGAAGAGGTTCGACAACTCTCAATAACAGCGAGGAAGATTCGCCAGTTGAGAAGAATTCTGGATACTTCAGCGATGGAGGTGATGCAGCAAACAAGAGGAACAACTCGAAGAAAGCTCTAAGGCAAGATTTCGCCAGATCGAAAGCCAGGACTGTTTTTAAGAGAAACGAACCTCTAAGTCAAAGTGCTGATACGCATACAAGAAGGAATAGCCTGAAGGATATGAGGAAATTTTTATCACTTCCCTCTCGTTCGATTCATATATTAAATCTACTGATCGAATCTAAAATCCGTCTACCTCGGTTACCGTCGAGATGCATGGAATCCAAACGTGAATTAAGAGACACAAACGAAAGGCAATTTTTTCTAGAAATCGTTGAAGAAATCGCTCACGACTTAGACGTTAAGAGCCTAAGCCAAAAGATTATTGTTAATTTATGCGTGTTGTTGGATTCGGATAGGGCATCGCTGTTTTTAGTCGAAGGACCCAAATCTCATCAGTGCTTGGTTTCGAAAGTATTCGATGTCCATTGCGGGACCAGTTTGTTGCTACCGAGTGTCACTGACGATAGCGAAATTAAAGTACCGTGGGGGAAAGGAATTATCGGATACGTCGCAGAAACGGGAGAAACTGTTAATTTAATTGAAGCCTCCGAGGTAAGTTTGGATTTAACGACAATTTTGTTAGATTTTTAACTTGAAATTTTATGGTCGTTGCATTAGGATCCAAGATACGACGACGAGGTCGATAGAATTCGTGGATATTCCACAAATACTTTATTATGTATGCCCGTTAGAAATGCGGATGATGAAGTGATCGCGGTTGCACAAGTCATTAATAAGTCACCCATGTCTGGATGCAATAGGTTTGTAGAGGAAGACGAAAAGGTAAAACCGCATATTTTTCGAGTAAATTTAAACAAAACTTTCGTCTTTCTTGGAATAAAAGAAAAAAGGATCTAAGTGCGTGTAAATTGATTTATTTCTTTTAGCTTTTCCAAACGTATCTACAATTCTGCGGAATTGCATTGACTAATGCGCAAATATTCGATTTATCTAGGAAGGAGTACGAAAGAAATAGAGTAAGTAAATAAAATAAATTGTTAAATAAATCAATTTGTTTTTAAGTAAAATCTTTTATAAGCAACTCATGGCTGGATTTTTACTTTTCCGGCTGTTATATATAAGGGAAAGTATGGCGATCGGTCAAAATCTTAAGATTTTTACATTTTTGGACACAGGGGGACCTTCAAACATCGAAAAATGTAAAAAAAAAATTCGATTTTTTTCATGTATATATGGGCGTTAATGTGTGTGTTCGGGTAACACGATTTCGTTTACCCATTTTGAAGCTCAATAACTCCTGTGCCCTTTGTCGTAAATTTCTAAAATTTTGCGGGTATGTTTGTGTATTAGACGGACAGGTGCTGTTAAATTTTGGTGGTTTTAGGTGGCCGGAGTAGGGAGATACCGAGGTTCATACCTTATATTTTTAATGGATTTTTTTATATAAGAAACGAATATTCTGTCATTTAATGAAGGTGTTTTTTACTTAAAAGTAAAAGGAAACTATTTACAAAAATTTGTAATTCTCGATGAAAAAATTATTTCAAGAAGTAAATACTAATGCATATTTCATTGATTTTCAAGGATAAATTTAATTCAGAATGCATATTTTAATAAATTTATTTAAAAAATTCTAGTTAACGTATATTCATGTTATACGGTGGAACCTGCAATAAAGGCCACCTCTAAGTAAACGGTGGCCTTTTTAAAAATGAGTACAACGTAACCTCCAAACAACGACCACGTTTGATGTTCGTTGTGGTCGTGGTTTACAGGTTTGACTGTAGTAGTTGCTGTAATTAAATACAGATAAATTACAGGAATTTTGTACCGTAAATCTCTTTACGATTGAAAATTTTTCTTAAATTTCTCTAATTAAAATGTATTTAATAAAGTAAAACATGTAAATTGATTATATTTAAATAAGTTTNGGGAAAGGAATTATCGGATACGTCGCAGAAACGGGAGAAACTGTTAATTTAATTGAAGCCTCCGAGGTAAGTTTGGATTTAACGACAATTTTGTTATATTTTTAACTTGAAATTTTATGGTCGTTGCATTAGGATCCAAGATACGACGACGAGGTCGATAGAATTCGTGGATATTCCACAAATACTTTATTATGTATGCCCGTTAGAAATGCGGATGATGAAGTGATCGCGGTTGCACAAGTCATTAATAAGTCACCCATGTCTGGATGCAATAGGTTTGTAGAGGAAGACGAAAAGGTAAAACCGCATATTTTTCGAGTAAATTTAAACAAAACTTTCGTCTTTCTTGGAATAAAAGAAAAAAGGATCTAAGTGCGTGTAAATTGATTTATTTCTTTTAGCTTTTCCAAACGTATCTACAATTCTGCGGAATTGCATTGACTAATGCGCAAATATTCGATTTATCTAGGAAGGAGTACGAAAGAAATAGAGTAAGTAAATAAAATAAATTGTTAAATAAATCAATTTGTTTTTAAGTAAAATCTTTTATAATAAAAAAGTTATAAAATAATATTCCTTAGTCTTTATTAGAAGTGGTACACGATTTATTTGAAGAGCAAACGTCTTTAGAAAAAGTTATATTGAAAATTATGCAAAGGGCACAAAAGTTATTAAAATGTGAAAGGGCAGCTGTACTTTTATTAAGAGAAGATACAGATGATGATGTAAGTTAATATCCTGTAATAAATCATCGTAAAAGAATTAAAAATTATATTAAATGTTTTTTTAAATATTAAGTAGAATCTTCTTAAAGCACGAAGATAACTTCAGTTAATTAAAACATAACGTTTAATTGCATCATTAACATTTAAAATAAAGAATTCTTGAAGTAGTAATGATGAATCTGTTGTAATCAATAGTGTTTTTTTTTTTCCTTCCTGCTTGTAACTGCATTGACAGTACATTAATTAGAAATTTTTTTTTCCTTTTGATACTCTTTTAATAATTTTTTAATGAATTAAATTTAATAAATCATAAATATATTTATTGTTTTAAGTGTAATAAATATAATTTATAAATTTTTAATAATATTTATAATTTAGATTGTCAAATTTTCAAGAACATTTGATTTGACTTCTCCTTCACAAGGCAATCACGTTACAAATTTTGGGTAAGTTTATTAATAACTTTTATGAGAAGATAATTATCTTCTCATAAAATTCACCTTCTCATAAAGGTCACCTTTATTTTGAAACTCTTCTCCGCCTCAATATGCAAAAATTGTTTTAAAAAATTGCCATTTTTAGGCAATTTTTGCTGATAAAGAGCCTCAAAATAAAGGGGTATAAAGTTCTCCCTGTAGTGTTACAGGATCATTGTGAAGACTTTTCTATCTCTTCTACACTTGAATTTTAGATAGATTTATATTTTCCAGGTTCATTTTCAATAATTTATTCATTAAATATTAAAAATTTCTTTTGGGTAAATGCAATTTCTTAGTATAAACGATCGATAGTAAATGGATTTCTGATAAACATTTTAAGGATATGACATAAACGTGGAGACTTAATTATAGATATTTCGGGAAGTAATATATTTATATAGGTCGATATTTGCTCGTCTCTTCCAATTTCCGATTAGATTGATGCATTTTAATGAGTAGAAGATCTTATACTTAATTGATTATTAATTCAGAACTTAGTTCGAACCAGTTTATATAAGTAAATGCATATAAGTTAATTATGTATGTGTTAAAATTTCTTCATCAAGATCCAAAAGATGGCCAGAATTGCAGACATCATCTGGACTTTTAAAAATTGCCGAACGTGTAGCTTTGTCGGGGGAAGTATTAAACTTAACAGATCCACCTGAAGTAAGTCTATTGATATATAATTAATTTAATAAAATTATTTTATTAATATTAATATTTTAAAGGTTCAGCAAACTGCAGGAAGACATATTAGTTCGCTATTGTGCATGCCAATTAGAAACAGAGAAAATAAAATAATAGGTAAGGTTAATTATGAGGTATGCTATTATACTTTCAATTGAATATATGTAATGTTTATAAGCATATAAAAATATTTGAAATTTTTAGTCGAATTTAGTGGAGTTTATAAGCCATATCTCGTATAAATTTTTGAAAATTTATACGAGATATTGTAACATTCTTTTAGATTTACTTTAAAAATACCTCTCAGAGGAGAGTAAAAGCAGAATACTTCTTATACTTTTGTTTTATTTCTTAAGATAATAAAATTCTTTGTTTTGAGAGAAATTCTAAACTCGAATAGAATTTTACCTCTTACTCTATAAAAATAGAAGGGCTTTTTCTACTTTGATCGGTTCGAATCGAAGCATCTTTCGATCAGAAATGTCGAAAATGATTTTATACGTTCGATTTCTTTTCTATTTTCACTCTTACAACGGGGGATTTGTGCCGTCTACATTCAATTTTTAAGCGCTTTTGAAAAAAATCGATTACCATTTTCTGTTTGTAAGTCTGTCAGTCAGCGTGTACTTTACTTTTTTATTTATTTTGGCTATAAAATTCAAATTTTCTGAATATTTCCGATTGGTTACGACTACGTTCGATCGATAGACCACACGATTACGTTTCTTCATCGTTTCAATTGGAATTATTTAACTTTTCCCCCTCATATTTATCACATTTGATTTATACTTCACGTTCGCTTTAATAACGCAAATGCCATAATTACTAATTAAATTATTTTATTCTCTAATAATACATATCACAATATGGTACGTACTGTACGTACATATATTTATTTTTAATTTAAATTGATTGGAGCTAACGGCTATTGGTGGAAGATGTGTTTGTCTTAACGGCTATTGGTGGAGATGTGCTTGTCTTAACAGCTATTGGTTGGAGATGTGTTTGTCTTAACGGCTATTGGTTGGAGATGTGTTTGTCTTAACGGTTATTGGTTGAAATTTGAACTTCTTGTTAATAACGATAATTGCTTCAAAATTACATTGTGTTTGCAGGTGTATCAACAATTATCAACAGATCAGATGGAATGCCTTTTGACGATTACGATGAACAATTATTTGAGGTAAAATTAACATTATTAATTCTATTATTATACGTTTATATATACTGTACTGTACATTATTCATTTTCAGGCTTTCACGTTATTCTGTGGTTTGGGTATCAACAATACACTTATGTACAGCGAACTGGATAGAGCTATGGCGAGGCAAAAAGTAGCATTCGAGGTAAAATCTATAATATACATGTTAAAATTGATAATTTAATTACAGACTTGACTTTTACGTTTTAATATACAATTTATTCTCAGGTGATTTCATATCATGCTACAGCTTGTCAAGACGATGTGAATAAAATTTTGGTAATCAAAATCAATTAAATACGCTGTGTTTTTAATTTATTTTATAAATTTTACATAAAAGTATTTTATTTTAAAGGCTACAACGATACCAGAAATGGAAGAATTAAATTTGAACAGTTTAAAATTTGATGACTTTTCTTTAAATTCTGAACAAATGATTTTAGCATCTATACGAATTTTCTCAGAATTAGGATTAATTTCTAGGTTTAATATAGATTATGAGGTAAAACTTTATATTATCTACGCATTGAATAAACATTTATAAGTGTAATTTATATATTTACATTATGTTTTAGGCGTTGTGTATGTTTCTATGTACCGTGAGGAAGAACTATCGAAACTTGCCATATCATAATTGGCGTCACGCTTTCAACGTATGCCAAGTTATGTTTGCAATATTTACTGTAAGTAATTATATTTAAGTAAATCTATATTAATTATTTTTAAAAAATTAATTAAAATATATCTATTTGGCAGAAATGCAATCTCAAAACTATTTTCTCTGATTTTGAAATGTTGGGAATGATTGTAGGATGTCTTTGCCATGATCAATTTATTCATTAAATATTAAAAATTTCTTTTGGGTACAAACAATTCTTTCCAAGAAAAGTATGTGATAATATGAATTAAAAATGATATTTTTATAAAATTATACTTTATAAAATATATTTTATACCATACAGAAGTGGCTCAGCTTTAGCATTATTATATGGTAATAAAGGAACGATGGAGCATCATCATTTTAATCACGCTGTCATGATATTAACTAGCCAGGTAAAGATAATTTACGAAATTCAAAAACATTTTTATAATTTCATATATTTTTTAAAAATATACGTATATTTTTTTCAGAACAAAAATATATTTTCTTCTTTATCATCCGAAAAATATAGCATCGTTATGAATATATTAAAACAAGCAATTTTAGCAACCGATTTATCAACTTATTTTCAGTGAGTAAATGTATAAATATAAGCTAATAATTTAATTATACTTATAACAGTTCTAGTGATAATTCTTCTTGAACAGGTCCAGAACTAAATTCTTTTCTTTGGTTGATAATTGTGAGTTTGATTGGTCCGATGAGGATCATAGAGCACTTGTAAGAAACATGTTAATGACTGCTTGCGATTTAGCTGCTAGTACAAAACCCTGGCAAGTTCAGTACAAGGTAAATGTAATTTTTTAAGTATAAAAGAAGTTTTTATATCCGAAAATAACTTTATTTTATGTCCCTTTTTTAAGATAGCTGAACTTGTTACGAGCGAGTTTTTTGATCAAGGAGATAAAGAGAAGATGCAGCTGAAAATACAACCACAGGTAAGATATAAAATAAATTTCTTTCAATGTATAAAAATCTAATAAATTATAAAGTATAGTTTCTTTTACACGAGTAGAAATAAATAATATATAATTTAAATTATTAGGCATTAATGGATCGTGAAAAGAAACACGAACTTCCTCAACTGCAATATCGTTGGATAGATACAATATGTTTACCATTATACAGGGTAATTACTTTTTTTAAATTTTATTGTCGTCCGTTTGTTTTTCATACGATTTTATGTATTTTTCTCAGGCATTATCTAAAATTAATCCAAGATTTATGGAAATGGTGGATGGAGCAGTTGCCAATAGAGAAATGTGGGCAGCTATAGCGGCACAGAATATCTCAGAATCTAGACCGAAATTAACAAATGGGACTTCTGAGGTGTATATAAAAGAGACAGGTGTATGACAAAGATGGTCGTCTCCGTACCTCAGTTGGTGTTGTTTTATGTAAATAGCTGAGGAAAATACGGGACTACGAGGAAGAAAAAAATAAAATAAAATTGCCAGTAAGCCTATGCGTGCCTTGCATGATGCAAGAAGAAGACATTTCAAAGCAATGAGTATTCCTAGTAATAAATATTATACGAAAAAGAATGTTCTATATTAATACATTATATCTAATCAAATATTGTAATTAATTCTTTTACTAATAATGCTACCAAAGCGTTTTATTACTACGCTATTTTAAACAACAGAATAAGATTTTTTTTCCATATTATCTAGAATTATAATACGCCCAATGCATCATTAACGACAATGAATACGCTATATAACGCATAATATAGGTTGTTTTATATATCTTATACCTAAATAAGCGGTATATACGCCTATATACTTAAATAGTTAACCATAAAAGTCATGTAAATAAATAGAGAGATAAAATGGATTTTAATTAATTTTTTCAGATAATTATAATCGCAGCAATGACATTTATCTCATGCTTTTTGTATACCCCAAGCTAATACATTATTTACATGTTGCATAAATCTTATGTAAATATTCTGCAGAAGTCTTGTGAAGGTGATGCAACAGTAAAGTATAAAATAGCACAAGATGGAGGAGTTTTGTATTAAGAAATAATATATATTTCCTTTAAAATATTTTTAAAAATAACTCTTCGATATTTAAATATNCTAGGAAAGCTCAGGGGCCTCGGCTCCTTACCTTTATAAATTAGGAAAAAAATTAAATAGGATTGGAGAAAGATTTGTATATTACGAACACACTTATACAATAGTCAAGGATTTACTCTTCATCTATATCAATAGTGGCTACCTCTACAGCTACTGTATTTTGGCCCCCTTTTAATATCTGTTTAATTAGCCTACCCTACCCTAATTACATCTATAATATAATTTGATAAATTTAGGATACATTACACGGTAAATTTCTATGCGATATGTCCTTAATTTATCGCAATTTTTACTTTGAATTTTTTGTTTATTAGCATCTTTCATACGTGAAACATTTGTATTTTTTTTTTTTTTTTAATTTACTAAGTTACTTGAAGAAGAAATTCTAATAAACTCACTTAATATATGCTTGAAAGCATTGGGAATAGAAAAATTCAATAAATTCTTATTTGATATTGCACCCTTGGGTTACGTTGACAGATTTATTCCGTTATATAACTTAACCCGCAATTTTGTTTATTTACTAAAGTAAAATTTTGACTTTATACTGAAAATTTCTGTCTTAACTATCAATCACATTTTGAATTAACGTTATAAGAACTTTATCTAAATCTAAACATAACTTTTTATAATGACATAAATAAGTTTTTTAAGTAAAGAAATAAAAATAAGTACATAAAACTGTCATCTTATGAGATTTTCAATGATGTATAAAAGAATATACTGTATTTACCTGCGTATAATACTCACCCCTTTTTCAGATTAATAATTACTTAGTTATAGTTATGAGTAAAATGGCGTAAAAGATCGTTCAATCAATTATTTAGACATAACAGATGTATTTAGAATGTATTTATTCACAAGAAATTCTTAATTATGCCTTTAGAAATTACTACAACTCTCAATTTAGCGTGAAGGAAACTTTCTCATTATTTCTAATTTAAACTTCAGTTAAAGTCATTGGGATTTGTTAAAATTCTATTCGTATAATGGAAAATCCATGCATATATATATATAATAACTAAATAAGTTTATATTTATTTGCTAATATATTATTTAATCAAAAGTTATTGTTTCATTTAATAAAGTTTGCTTTCTCTAAAATAATGAGAGATTAACACGAAAAATGTATTAGTTTGCTAAGATTATTGTGTATTATAGAAAGAATACAATAATTTATTTATTTATATTTTATTTTCTATTCAGAAATTAATATTTTATGTAATGTATTAATTGTATGCTTGAACAAATTTAATTAACACTCTATTGTTTTTTTTGATTAAATTCGCAATCTACTTGAAAAAATTTATGTATTTTTTTTAAAGTATACGTAATTTAAAACATTATGAAGTAAATTTTTAATGAATTTTTTAATCTTTACAATGAACAGCTTTTATTTTTTTTAATTAAAAGGTATTACAATATATTATACCGTTTATAAGATCCACCCTGTTTGTATTTTTGAAGTATTAATAAAAAAGGAAGTATTTATAGAGGAAAGAAATCTTTACTTTTCTTTCATGCATTCTGTGGGATTTTTCTGAAATATTTTAAGTCCTGGATCGATTTTAGTAGGATTTAAATTGTAGTTATGGATAAGAGAACGAAAGAAATATGTTAAATTTTATATAAATTTAAATACAAATTTTAAATATTATAAAAAAAAAGTTATGTATTAAAATTAATAAACCTTGTATAACTGTAAACATTTAGATATTTTTAAGGCAAATAAATTGTTCAAACGTATGGAATGTAATAATAATTGAAGAAGAGCCTATACTACTTTTGTAATGGACTATTAATGTATTGTTATGTCGTTTGATTTAGATTTTAAAACTGATAATTTGTTTAGGAAATTAATTAAGTGTCTTGTCTTATGAAATAACTTTATTTTTTAAATGTTACAACATTCTAATTCTCTAATTATCGAAGACGAGAGAATGGATTTAAACGTATTGATGGAATAAGACTGCTCAACACATGGGCAATCCCTAAAAGGGGGTACTTCAGGAGGAACTTTCTATGAGAAATTGGGCCGTATTTAAGTGTTAGATACGTGAAGAAAACCCAGAATTTCTGACAACATTTCTGATTAGGAAATGTGCTAATAAAATGCTTATCCTCTTCGTTTTGTATTAATAAATTATATTTAGATGCGAAGAAATTATTAAAATATACTGTTCAATTTTCAAATTTTCTATAGAAATTAGAGTTATCAATTTTATAAATCTTTATTTAACTTTTCTGAGAGAGTAGAATTAACGTTTTAAATGCCATTTATGAAGTACAAAGCTGGGATGATGGAAGGATAAAAGCTTGATTTAACAATGGCGTGGAATTCAAATAAGATGATTATGTGAAGAGTTTATGTATTAAATACATGATAAATGTTCTGTAATAAAGTTTATTGACAACAAAACAAATGAATAATGACATTAACAGTTAATTCGTTGTTCTGCTTATAAAGGCATGGAGGTAATTTTGTTCATTTTTAATTTTATATAGTGTTTTATTTTATATTATTAAAAGTTTTCTTTAAAATAATATAATATAAATAAGCTATAAATATAACATGCAGATGTTTTTTATCAGCAATTTAAGTGCAGTTAATTATTTAATTTTAATATAAAAAAGCAAACAAAACTGTAAATATATCCATTTAAATAGACATGTCCTTGTGTTTTATTTCTTAATTTTTATATTTTTCTGCTGGCTATTTGTGTTATTATATAGTTTAGATTGCATTTCTAATACCAGTAGCGTAACTAGGAAACCGCAGGGGCCTCGGCTCCTTACCTTTATAAATTAGGAAAAAAATTAAATAGGATTGGAGAAAGATTTGTATATTACGAACACACTTATACAATAGTCAAGGATTTACTCTTCATCTATATCAATAGTGGCTACCTCTACAGCTACTGTATTTTGGCCCCCTTTTAATATCTGTTTAATTAGCCTACCCTACCCTAATTACATCTATAATATAATTTGATAAATTTAGGATACATTACACGGTAAATTTCTATGAGATATGTCCTTAATTTATCGCAATTTTTACTTTGAATTTTTTGTTTATTAGCATCTTTCATACGTGAAACATTTGTATTTTTTTTTTTTTTTTAATTTACTAAGTTACTTGAAGAAGAAATTCTAATAAACTCACTTAATATATGCTTGAAAGCATTGGGAATAGAAAAATTCAATAAATTCTTATTTGATATTGCACCCTTGGGTTACGTTGACAGATTTATTCCGTTATATAACTTAACCCGCAATTTTGTTTATTTACTAAAGTAAAATTTTGACTTTATACTGAAAATTTCTGTCTTAACTATCAATCACATTTTGAATTAACGTTATAAGAACTTTATCTAAATCTAAACATAACTTTTTATAATGACATAAATAAGTTTTTTAAGTAAAGAAATAAAAATANTTTTTTTTTATTTTTACTTTTTACACTTCACTATTCACTTTTTACTTTTTACTTTTTTTCTGTTATTCGTACACTTTTACTTATGAAAAATCAACTAAAACGGTGCGTCACACGTCTCCAAAAGTAATCCCCACTACTCACACATAACGGTCCTCGACTATTCCAAAACATTTTCGACTATTCGAAAACATTTAAGATTAAGATTAAGATTACATTATAGCCAATCTTACCCGTTTTCACAGAATGCAAAAATTAAGTCCCCCGTTTCCAGACTAATTAAAGAAATTTTACATAGGTCTAAAAATATGTTCGATTTTCCTCAAAAACGCAAAAAACCACATCTGCGCCTGTAAATCTTGCATGTCGCTTTCTCTTAACACTTCAATTGTTACTTAACCACTTCCATTGTTAACAATGGAAAGGGAATTTCGAAAAATCCCTTCTTAGTGTACATTCTCGTGACGTACCCTATTAAAACGTAATCAAAAACTCAAAAAACCGCATCTAAAATAGTATAATAGAAACCGAGTTCTTCATGTGAAGCCTTAATCTTGTCCTTCTCTCCCGCGGGGGGGAATTTCGAAAAATCCTTTTTTAGTGTACGTTCTCATGACGTACCCTAACTGTGTACCAAATTTCAACCTTCAACTCCTAACCGTTTGGGCTCTGCGCTTCTTATTATTATTCGGAGTGGCTATTTCAAAGGGCAATTTTGACAACTAAAAATAATATTGTCGACGATATAAACTTTAATATTCAAAAGAAAATTCAGAACTGGCAAGAGCTTTCCCACTTTTAAGTTTGGGCATCGTATAAAATATAAATCAAATCAACATTTTATTAACAAATACACTAAGTACACTTTACACAGTTTTCACACTTTATTTTCGATTTATATTCAGTCACTGTATCACTTTGACTACTCACACTTTACTGTTTGCTTTTATTCACTCGCTGCACTACTTTTTCGGTTCTTCCCTTCGTCACTGGATAAGAAACCGACGTTCGAACCCACGACGGATCTTGATTTATATATACCCCACCAATGTGTAGTCCCACCCACACAAAAAAGGATTCGAATGGTCCATAATGTTCCAGAACATTCCACAACATTCGAGAGTGTTCTGGAATGTTCCACAATGATCTGGGATGTTGTGGAATGCTCTCGAATACTCTCGAATGTTCTATAATTTCTAGAGAGCTACCACACCATATAACTCCCTTTATCGTGCCGGGACTCGTTTTTGAGTTTTAGCGGCACACACATTGTACACTTACCTTTATTATATATATATTGATTATGGTAAAGTCCATTTGGACTGATGATAACTGCCCCAATTTTAAAGGGAAAATTTATGAGTTTTTGACTTATTTCTGTCATTTGTTTCCTTCTATTTTATTATTACTTGTTTTAATTGCGAGTAGAGACTTTTAGATGTGTTAAAATAGCACCATATCTCTTATGAATATAAGATATGCTACTTTAGTCATCAAAATAATTCGTTTGTTTATGAAATATAAAATCGATATCATATAAAGTATTGATATATACATGAGTTTGCTCTCTTAAAGTTAGATGGTCTGATCAACCAAAAGTTCGAAACTACACTAACTTGTTAGTGATGGAAGAATCATGTTTGTGTCGGAGAAACAAACTGAAGACAAGGATGCCGACAAACTAACTCACTCCTTATATAAATAGTTTTATAGTATTGTTTACATATCTGTCTGACGATTAAGAAACAACTCAAAGATATTCTTTGAGTTGTTTCTTAATCGGCAGACAGATGGGAATCCAGTGGCTCCCAAATCGAACGGTGAGATTGGCTACTGATGGAACAGTGATCATGGACCGAGTTGACAATCTTGCCCTTTCTTCTATTAAAAGGGTAAGAAGGATTTAATGGTTTCCAGATCTGCAGAAGTTTTTAAGAATATTTCCAATGTTTTCTCACACAAGGAAAAATGTGTTAGGGAGCGTTGGGTATAAGTTCATAGAAACAAGAGGATGGTGGCTTGAAAAGTTTGGGAATCACTGGTCTAAGCTAAACTTAGATTTATATAGATAAAATCATCTGATTCTGACATACAATAAATGATTATCATCATATACTTTATATGAATGACTCCCTCATTCGGGTCATCTCTTTATTCTAATGTGCCCACTCTTCCACATTAATAACAAGAGTTGTTCCCACTGAGCCTCATACATCATGAAATCGTTTTTTCTCTTGAGGATTTCTGTTGTAAATTTTATTCTTATCTTAAGCATTCACAGCATACACGATATCTCGATTATTAATTATTAATTATTAATAACTGTTCATGTCTCCAACTTAAATAAGATTGTCCACATGTAGCTTATCATTATGTAGGCTATAATTTAAGAGCGTTGGGCACAAATAAATGATTATAAATAAGTAAAAAATTTAAATATTTCTTCAGGCAAAATTTCTGAAATTTTGTAGGGAGGTTTTTATATTAAAGGGATTGATGCTGTTAAAGTTTGGTGGTTAAAAGTCGATGGGATGGGGAGATAAAGAGGATTGTGTGTCATATCTCGAGTAGGGTCGGAATTAATGACGATTTTACTCGTTATTAGAATTTATAAAGTTTTCTAAAACCCATCAATACCCTCAAAATTAAGCTTTTTGCCATTTTATAATAATATACTTTTTTTATTTTTTCAACTATAAATAAAAACACAACAATAAAGACATTAAATTTATTTCAGTTCATGATAAACGAGTCATTGAACTTTAGATCCAAAAGTTCAATAAATATGTTGTTGGAAAGTGTCATAGTAAACAAAGATAATATAAATTCCTAAAAATATTCGAGGATGGCAACGAACGAGTAATGTAATTCAAAGAGGAGTAAGTATTAGGTAAATTGTGATAAAGTCAAATACATAGAGTCGTTGCAAATGTATACGTGAATGAATTAAGATTAGAAGCATTGAATGGATGAAATTACAAATGATATGAACCAAAATTTGTTTTCTATCCGACTGAACTGAGAATTGTTTATATAAAATCCAAATCTTTTTATGTATTTATGTCTATTTTTCAGTATAGATAGATAATTCTCGTGTTTTTTAGTCAAATACGTGGATTATTTTGTAAATTTATAAGTTAAACTTAATTAGTATAATGATAATAAGGTAGGATACGATCCATATAATGTATTGTACGGCTAATTTATATTATCTACACAATATCGAGGAGAAGTCGATTAAGTATTGATTACGATAGAAGTGAGAAGGCTGCGAAGTGTCTCTACTCTTATTCATTCTACACTATGAATGGATTATCATAGAAGCCTTTTATGATTACGAGATCGGAGTTAAAACAACCAATGTGATTTTCAAATCATAACAAGTAATCGAAGTTAATCGAATAATCAGAATAAGCAGGCAAAATTTATCTTTCTCGAGGACATTTCTTCTTCAGGTCAAGTGCCATAGATTTGTTCTCAAGATTGTATGGAGGATAGAAACTTTTGAAGTGTAGACTTAAAAGATGGAAGAATAATCAATTTAATAGAACATGGTAGATGGAAACAAACTTATTAGACAAGAAAATAAAGAGAAAACTTGGAAATCTTAAAAGATTATAATTCAATAGAAGATTGAAAGCGTTGAAGGGTGAAAGAGATCCAGAGTAATCTGGGACAGGATACATCAAAAACTGAACAAATCGGAATCTAATAGTAACAAGAAAACAAATCTATTGGAAAACAAATATCCATCAAATGCAACTCTTCGAGTGGAAGACAAAAAGAGTACAATAGATGAATAATATACATTAATAACAGGAATTGAAATAAAAATATTTTATTTTTGCATTGTTTTTTTAATATTTTATTTCAATGNTGTATTATCTTAATCTTTTTAGTTGGGATGTATCTTACTTATAAAAGCGATAAGTCACGTTCCTTGTATCAGTAAGTAATTTAAAAATAATTTTAAAACATATAAATGTTTAACAAGTTAAAATATAGCAATTTTTCTTGGAAAAATTCTTATTATTTTTTAATATTTAACGAATGTAACAACTGTACATTTATAAAGTTACATTTAAATAACATTATTTATTAAGATATTAGGTGTTTAAAGCGTGAATCGCTTATCAAAAATAGCGAGGGGGGCTAGTATAAAATGGAATTATTTATTTATTTATTTTCAGATATAATAAACTATGGTTATCATTCATTCTAAATGCTCTGTGATGTTATATTATATTTCCATTCTTCTTGATTTATCGATCAATAAAAAAAAGCAGATCATACGCTATCTTGACATCACAAAAAAAGACTTATCGATGTCTTTATACAAATATTTTCTGTGTAATATTGAATGAAGTGTTACTTATGAACATTCTTCACGTGTTTATGAGATCGATAAATTGATCATTTCGTTTATAAAGTTGTGTATATAAATGCTCTACTTATAATTGCGATAGTTATTGTGATGCAGTTTTCAAATTGAACACCTATTATAACCTGAAAATAACTCAGGTGTTGTCACATGATATTTGAACAGACAAACAGACAGATATATATATATATATATATATTATCTGAGAAATCGTTTTATTAGTCTAGAGTTTACAGGATCACATCAAGATCTCAGGTGTATACTAGTGTCATCAGTTAGAAGATGAATCATTATTGTTTGCAGTTAAACTTTGTGGAGTTAAAAAGAAAACTTTTATAAATGATAGAGATGATCACTTTTTGTTGCATGTCAAAACGTAATTCTCCATTTAATATATAAATGTTTAATTTAAAAGAAAATTAAATATTTTATGAATTTTTAATTTCATTTTCTTTTCCTCAATATGTTTAAACCTTAATATAAATAAATATTTCTTTCATTTATTAATTAATACATCCTTAAACTATAATTATGTTTACTTTCTTCATTGAATAAGTAAATATACGCTTCATTTAGAGAATAAATTTGATAATTATTACGCGATTAACCAATCTAAATTTATCTTTAAATTGAAGATAATCCTTTAGAAAGATTTGTTAAGATTACTTAATTAAATATTAGATAGCTTAAATAAGTTTTTTTCTGTTTTATTCATCATATTTTAATTTCAATTTTTAAATTATTTAAAGTTATTTGTAATTAGTGTTTCATTTATATAAAAATATACACTTATATTCGTACATTTTAATTTACTTTTACAATGTGATTTTATGGTCAAATGAGACGACTGACAAAGCGAAGTTAATTACGTTAATTCAACACTTAACATACCGAAAAATATACAACATACACAGTTAAAAATCAAGTTTTTACTACGGGTTCTTTATGGAATACTCTCTTAATTTTGAATGGAGAAGAGCAAGGATAAGTCTTACCGAGAACAAAAGAGATTACGTGTCTTCTCTTACAATACTATCATATTGGTTTTTATTATTAAAATTAATTATAGTCATTTATATAAATGCTTAATTAAATTGCAAAATAAATAAATAAACACAATTAAAAAGGGTTTAAGATGCAATAATTGTAATAAATCGTATCACGTATGACATCGTATTCTACTCACGAAACTAAGTAAGATTATAGAAGAAGAAGAAAGAGAAGGAGGATAAAAAGAAGAAGGAGCAGTAGGAGAATAGAGAATTTCTTAAATACAGTAAATCTAACGGTTATATTAACGAAAAGAAAACCCTAAATAACAATTCTAAAGTCCCTTTCTACATCTTTTCTTTCTTAGCCTGAAGAACTTTTTCTCTCCAAGTTAAAGGAATTCTTCAAATCGAACTCATCTCTCGTTATCCATTCGAAGCATCCCTTTCAAAATCGATTACAACTTCAAATATCTTTTTCTTTTTATTCAGGATCGCGTGATTAACATCTGATCCTTACACACCCTTTTAAATAAAAAAAGACAAAACAAAACAATAAAAAATATACATGAATAAATATAACCCGGTAACACAAAAATATATGAATAGCCTTACTCAAAACAATAGTAAAAACTATATACACACTGTAAATAAATATTATATAACCATCGTAAACTTAAAAGAACGGAATTCAAGAAAGCAAGATAAGTATTGAAACTTCATGTAGTTGTTGAGACGTTTTGGGTCCCAACAAAACACTTGTAATGAGTATTCATACTAACCCTGGCCAGACAACTGATTGATTTAGCTGAGGTGTTAATGATTCCCTATTTCCTGCTTGTAAATTTATTGCAATTTGGCTAAAAGCTTGAGATATCGATAATGATTCTGATTGACCACCATTCACAGGAAATCCATGATTTGTTTCGATCAATTGGGTCTAAAAAGCATTACTGTATTGTTCTTGGACACTTGGACAAACAGTTAAGGGCGTAGGATTAATTGGAATAGGTGCTGTTTTTTTAAGTGTAGTAGTTACGATACTAATTACCATATTGGAATCACCTTAACTTGATGAGGGTGTAGACACATTAAAAGAGTAAGCTTTGTTAATCCTTGGAGTACGACCTTGTCCACCTAAATGATGTATAGATACAGAGATTCTTTCAAAGAAACTTCAAACTTATATATAAATTATTTGGAGCACTTTCAAAAATCCTTTTAAAATATAAATAAGAAAGAAAATCCGACTAATTAACTTATTACACAAAAATAAAAATTGATAAATATATTCATTAAAACTTTTAATTATATTATCCAAATTCACAAATAAGTAAATTGATTAGAATTTGCATGCTTTTATCTTCACTTTAATTAGGATTTTATTATTATAACATAATGAATCACATAGAAGACTCTTTGGGGAATATATTATACAAGT
Organism: Centruroides sculpturatus; assembly: GCF_000671375.1. Taxonomy (NCBI): domain Eukaryota; kingdom Metazoa; phylum Arthropoda; class Arachnida; order Scorpiones; family Buthidae; genus Centruroides; species Centruroides sculpturatus. The sequence continues at coordinate 760,899 of NW_019384340.1, read as the reverse complement.
GGAAGGGATTTATTAGATAAATAAACATGATATAAATTTGTAATCTGAAATTTGTTATAAAAATAAGAAGATAATGCAAATTATCTTGTTTAAAACTTGAAATAAAAATCAAAATTAAATCAAATACTTTAATAAATGTCTAATTATCGAGAGTGTATACAGGCTTTAGCTCTGTGCACTCTCGGTAATCCGACAGTCTTACTAACCTGGAAGTCTGTGAAGGAAATGAACGGATTATCAAGAGTTTAGTGTGTATATAATTGTTTTTTGAACTCGATAATTTTCATGGGCACGATTACTTCTTACTGTTAATTAACAGGAAATGTCTTAAATGTATTATGAATTTAGAACAAAATTCATTTTGTATTGAATCGAGGAAATAAAATTCTAGTTTATCCAACTGAACAATTTTAATTATTTACGTGACAAATGTAATGTCTGCTCCTAATTGTGAATGTCTAATTAGTTCACTTACGTGTGAATTCGGGTCATTCGTGATTATTATACGTTCTGAAAATAAATCATAATTTAAATATAAATTATTTGAATTATTATTATTATTATTAATTATAGAAATTTTGTTCTAATATAATATATTTTATTTATAAATATTAAATAATACGTAATAACTATTTCATTAATTGAGCTACAATTTGAAAACATTAGTGTGAATTGGTGCTATTATATAACATATAAAATAGCCGAATGTGATACCAGACGTGTTAATCTACATTTTTGTACTAACAAGTTAAACAATTAGAAATGATTGACTTTTACACTAGTTCTTCATCGCTAAGTGATGAAGAGCTAGTTTGAAAGTGATGAAGATGAATAACCTGACAACAGATGCAAAATCATAATCAGTCACAAGGAAGCTGAAATTGTGCTGTCAAAGCTGACACTTTAACAGAGCAATTTCAGCTTTCTGGTGAGAGAAGTAAAGACAGTTTTACTGATTTTACTCTACGTTTTTAACAGTTATTCCAGTAGTTTCCATTAATTATATTTTAGTTTTACCATTATATATAATAAGGATTGACGAGGGGCATTGGCCACAAATGTATTTCCTTAAAGTATAATGGAAATTTAAAAGAAAACAATGATTAAATTTATTCCACATAAAATTAAAAACATTGAAAGGCACCAACACTTCTTGTGTGCTGTTTCTATGAAATAAAACACTTGAAATTCAATTAATAAGTAATCTGATCGGTGGAATTATTGTCTCAGCAAACAAAATGTAGTAAATATTTTAATTAGAAGAGATTTCTTACACAGATTACAAAGAAATGAAAATTGTTGGTGGAATGAATCAAATTAAATTACGTTGGATTCGCTAGAGAGTTGTCTTAAACAATAAATTGATATACAGGTACATTCAAATATGTAATGGATGCGAATGAGTTTCGGTTTTACATTTTATTATTAAATTAATAAAGATATATTAAAATAATTGTCGAATATAAATTATTATATTAACAAAAATCTTATTCGATTATATTAGAAGGTAAAGAAAGGAAGGAAAAGTTAATTTCATTAATAACATTATTTCTGATTATATTATACAAACACCATTATTTTCAATTATTAAAAAACCATGACCATTATAAGCTACTTTATATTTTATTTACGAATGAGAATAATGTTCGCAGATTCGTGATTATTTTATTGAATGATATTTGCACATGATCTAATTGTAGAACGAATTTATCCTTTCATTCATTAGCTTATTAGATGAATGAACACGTGGGGACAATTAATCACATGTAATACTGTTAAATATCTGTTGGAATGTCATCCAATTTTATATATGTTCAAAACGCTTATCATTAACTTGTGAATACAATTTTTCCATATCGAGCGCTTTTAGGAGGGGTTGGGTATATATGGATACAAGGGGCAGTGGCTCTAAAAAGTATAGAATATTGATCTATACTCGTTAGAGTATAGATCAATATTATCATCCCGGCTGTTATAAAATAGTGAAAAGTATGATGATCAATCAAAAAATAATCCACAAGATTTTTACAAGTTTTGACTCAGGAGACCTTAAAACATCGAAAAATGCAAAAAAATTGAGGTTTTTCTGTATGTATTAATGCTATTATGTGTATGAGAGAACGACTTTGTTCACCCAATTTGAAGCTTAATAATTCCTGTGTCTTTTATCAGAAATTTCTGAAATTATGCAAAAAGATTTGCGTATTGAGACTAAATATTTCTTGAAATTTTCAGGAAAATCGAGCTATTTGTTCGGCAGGTATGGCCCCGTCCTCTTAATATCTCCCGAATCTACCTAAAGACTTAAAGGTAGTAGTAGCAAGTTTTAGGAATAAAAACAAACAAAGAATGCCTGAAAATTCCAGACCATAATACTATTACATTCCTTTATGCTGTGTACTCGACCTCTTTCAATTATTCTTTATCATTTTTTGAGTTTATATTTTCAACAGTTAATCCTTCAGATAGGAAATTATTTCTTACTTCGACATATAATAATATTATATTGTTTTATTTCTACTGTTTTATTTCACAAGAAAGTTAACGCATATAAAATTTATTAAGACAAATTTTAAACTCTAAAACTTGCCTAAGAAAATATAAAAATCTAGATTTATAGTCTTGAAATTTTTCTGACTTCATGCATCCATTAAAATTTTATAACTCTTCCGAATTGAGTTTTTTTTTTTATATAAAAACTTTATATATAAACTGCAATATATATTCATAAAAATATAATATAAATAATTAAAGAAATTCTAAAATATTAGGAATATTTTTTAGTTACTTTGGTATATTTATTTATATGAGTATATAAATATTTAATTTAATTTTTAAATTATAATTAAAATCTTATTTAAAATATTCAATACTTTTAAATTAATCAAATTTAATTTTATTCAAAGATAATTTATTGTTAATTTTATGGTTTTATTTCTGTTAATACAAAGAGAATTTTGTTTTAATAAAATTTCTATTGTATACATTGTAACAAAGACGTATAATAACGAATACCACATCAATTGTTCCCCATAATTGTCTTAAGTTATAAACAACACATAAATATTTAATTATTTTTTTAATTTAAATAATCTTAGTTTGTTTGATGTGATGAATTACTGTATTAGCTTCATAATTTTGTTAGTAGATTGATTAAATATTAATAATTTAAATTCATTAATCAGAAGAAACTAAATTACATCTACTACGTATATATCAAAAGTAATAAACATTAACTTACTTTATAATTTAATTAATTATTGCATGACAAATTGAAATTTCACAAATGTTATTTTGAAGAATCAATAGTAACTTTCCTGTTTGCGTGATCTTGTGACAGATTCAACTGGATGAATAACTTCAAGCGAATTTAATGTTTATAGAACCAGACCTAATAGTAGGGAATAAAATATATTTTATTAATATAGAATGTGTTATTATGTAATATTTCTGTTTCATGTGAAAGTAGGGTTAATTAATTACGTTGTAGTCGAAGTCAGAGGTTCTCCTAATAATTTTAATCTAAAATATAGAAATGGGAATCTCTCCAATATGGTTTGGGTGAGATGCCCAGTGGATTTAAAGAACACGAAACCAGATATGGAAAGATTTGGCGCAGCAGACACTGATTAAATATATACGAAGTTCTATCTTAGAGTATAAGTGACGTTATTTCAATTTAAGCATTTTCTCCTGAATGGAGTTATATAAATGACTGGCATAACTCTATTGTTAAAAGGAAAAGTATGATTTACAGGGGCAAGACACTTAAAATTGAGAGCATTGTGCGAAAAATTGCAGCCTGGCATTGTGACAATGTCACAAATAATTGCTCGTATTATAAAGTGATAAAAATCTCATATTTTTTTAAACTTTTATATAAATATAAAGGCATTATTGTTATATTTATACAACATTAAATTTCCTTATAATTGCTACATCGAATACAATTACGCTTCTAAACTAATGCTATACAATTTAAATTTTAATTACACTTTAATATTAATATTTCCTACTCGGTACAGTCTAATAATTTATATTATTTATGCATTCAAAGTACAAAAGGGGCAATGATTATTTTTTATATATTTAATAACAATGTTTAAGTTTATAAATACATACTTTTCTAATAAATATATAATAAATATTCGAAGTTATTTTTAGATATAGAAAGTAAAGAAAATATAAATTTGTATTATACATCAGAATACAGAAAACAGGAAGTTAACAAGATAAACTTTTTTTTTAACCAAACTTACCCTTTAACCTTTAACTGAAATCACGTGTTTGTGGCATTGACGTCAAGCTACAAAACTCTAAATGTTTCCGGTTCTTAACTTCGTAACTGGATGTTGCATTTTCAGATGACAAGAAGAGAGCATCTTCTGGACAAATTTAAATTTTTAGTTTAAAAATTAATTTTTTACACCATTAATAATTAATTTTGCTTTTATAAAATAACTTAATTATATTAATAAAATAATAATAAATCAATACAAAAAATAATTGAACTAAATTAAATTATAGAATTTTTATTAATCTCGTGGAAAAGTAATTCTTTATCAGATCGTTCTTATCTTTTCTAATATTTTCCAAGCATTAATTATATTTAATTTTTATTAAAGTTTATCTGGTCGAATATAACGCTAAATTTTGATTTATTTTCTATAATTATATAAATAAATCTTAATTAATAAGTTATATAAACAGAGGGGTGGTAAAGAAATGCGCTAAAAGAGAAAGCTGGCAACAGAAAAGTAAAGATACGATATTTAAATATAATATTATAAAAATATCTTTTTCTTTTAAACAAGGGAAAGAAAAAACAATAATTTTAAAATATCTTTTCCTTGGAGAATGTTATCAAGTTCAATAAAATTTTTAAATCTCTTTAATCTCTCTTTCTTGGGAATTATTGTATTCGTTCGTATAGAATTGAAAATTGAAATTACTGCAATCTAATTTAAAAAATAAAAAAGTATTATGTTTTTTATTATATATAAACAATACATCTTTGCAGTTTTTTTATGACAGGTTCTTCTGAATTCATTATGAAATCGAATTTAGTAACAAACCTATGAATTTTATCATAAATAATAAATTTAAAATGAAAAAGTCATTCAGAATACTTGACTTTAACGCTTCCACTGAGAATTCCTGAAAGTTCTTACTTGTTGAAATCAGTAATTTCAATGATTTTTTAAATGAAATTTCAGAAATTTATTCTTTATTATGTACTAGCTGCAATTACCCGCTTGGCTGGGTTTTTATTTGTTCGTACATTTATATGTAATATAGTTATATATATATATACTGTTTCTCTTTTTCTACGTAATCTTTCTCTGATTCGATGTGTTTCCCTATAATTTTCAAGTTGCTCTTCTGTCTGATTATTTCTGTTTCTCGTATCAATGTTAGACGTACTTCTCTTTCTTCCGTGGTTTCATTTCTCCGCGTTATCTTTTGCCTTTAAGATATGATTCGAGACCGCAAAAATTCTTTCTTACGCTTCGGCATTGTTTTTTTTTTATTTTTACTTTTTACACTTCACTATTCACTTTTTACTTTTTACTTTTTTTCTGTTATTCGTACACTTTTACTTATGAAAAATCAACTAAAACGGTGCGTCACACGTCTCCAAAAGTAATCCCCACTACTCACACATAACGGTCCTCGACTATTCCAAAACATTTTCGACTATTCGAAAACATTTAAGATTAAGATTAAGATTACATTATAGCCAATCTTACCCGTTTTCACAGAATGCAAAAATTAAGTCCCCCGTTTCCAGACTAATTAAAGAAATTTTACATAGGTCTAAAAATATGTTCGATTTTCCTCAAAAACGCAAAAAACCACATCTGCGCCTGTAAATCTTGCATGTCGCTTTCTCTTAACACTTCAATTGTTACTTAACCACTTCCATTGTTAACAATGGAAAGGGAATTTCGAAAAATCCCTTCTTAGTGTACATTCTCGTGACGTACCCTATTAAAACGTAATCAAAAACTCAAAAAACCGCATCTAAAATAGTATAATAGAAACCGAGTTCTTCATGTGAAGCCTTAATCTTGTCCTTCTCTCCCGCGGGGGGGAATTTCGAAAAATCCTTTTTTAGTGTACGTTCTCATGACGTACCCTAACTGTGTACCAAATTTCAACCTTCAACTCCTAACCGTTTGGGCTCTGCGCTTCTTATTATTATTCGGAGTGGCTATTTCAAAGGGCAATTTTGACAACTAAAAATAATATTGTCGACGATATAAACTTTAATATTCAAAAGAAAATTCAGAACTGGCAAGAGCTTTCCCACTTTTAAGTTTGGGCATCGTATAAAATATAAATCAAATCAACATTTTATTAACAAATACACTAAGTACACTTTACACAGTTTTCACACTTTATTTTCGATTTATATTCAGTCACTGTATCACTTTGACTACTCACACTTTACTGTTTGCTTTTATTCACTCGCTGCACTACTTTTTCGGTTCTTCCCATCGTCACTGGATAAGAAACCGACGTTCGAACCCACGACGGATCTTGATTTATATATACCCCACCAATGTGTAGTCCCACCCACACAAAAAAGGATTCGAATGGTCCATAATGTTCCAGAACATTCCACAACATTCGAGAGTGTTCTGGAATGTTCCACAATGATCTGGGATGTTGTGGAATGCTCTCGAATACTCTCGAATGTTCTATAATTTCTAGAGAGCTACCACACCATATAACTCCCTTTATCGTGCCGGGACTCGTTTTTGAGTTTTAGCGGCACACACATTGTACACTTACCTTTATTATATATATATTGATTATGGTAAAGTCCATTTGGACTGATGATAACTGCCCCAATTTTAAAGGGAAAATTTATGAGTTTTTGACTTATTTCTGTCATTTGTTTCCTTCTATTTTATTATTACTTGTTTTAATTGCGAGTAAAGACTTTTAGATGTGTTAAAATAGCACCATATCTCTTATGAATATAAGATATGCTACTTTAGTCATCAAAATAATTCGTTTGTTTATGAAATATAAAATCGATATCATATAAAGTATTGATATATACATGAGTTTGCTCTCTTAAAGTTAGATGGTCTGATCAACCAAAAGTTCGAAACTACACTAACTTGTTAGTGATGGAAGAATCATGTTTGTGTCGGAGAAACAAACTGAAGACAAGGATGCCGACAAAATAACTCACTCCTTATATAAATAGTTTTATAGTATTGTTTACATATCTGTCTGACGATTAAGAAACAACTCAAAGATATTCTTTGAGTTGTTTCTTAATCCGCAGACAGATGGGAATCCAGTGGCTCCCAAATCGAACGGTGAGATTGGCTACTGATGGAACAGTGATCATGGACCGAGTTGACAATCTTGCCCTTTCTTCTATTAAAAGGGTAAGAAGGATTTAATGGTTTCCAGATCTGCAGAAGTTTTTAAGAATATTTCCAATGTTTTCTCACACAAGGAAAAATGTGTTAGGGAGCGTTGGGTATAAGTTCATGGAAACAAGAGGATGGTGGCTTGAAAAGTTTGGGAATCACTGGTCTAAGCTAAACTTAGATTTATATAGATAAAATCATCTGATTCTGACATACAATAAATGATTATCATCATATACTTTATATGAATGACTCCCTCATTCGGGTCATCTCTTTATTCTAATGTGCCCACTCTTCCACATTAATAACAAGAGTTGTTCCCACTGAGCCTCATACATCATGAAATCGTTTTTTCTCTTGAGGATTTCTGTTGTAAATTTTATTCTTATCTTAAGCATTCACAGCATACACGATATCTCGATTATTAATTATTAATAACTGTTCATGTCTCCAACTTAAATAAGATTGTCCACATGTAGCTTATCATTATGTAGGCTATAATTTAAGAGCGTTGGGCACAAATAAATGATTATAAATAAGTAAAAAATTTAAATATTTCTTCAGGCAAAATTTCTGAAATTTTGTAGGGAGGTTTTTATATTAAAGGGATTGATGCTGTTAAAGTTTGGTGGTTAAAAGTCGATGGGATGGGGAGATAAAGAGGATTGTGTGTCATATCTCGAGTAGGGTCGGAATTAATGACGATTTTACTCGTTATTAGAATTTATAAAGTTTTCTAAAACCCATCAATACCCTCAAAATTAAGCTTTTTGCCATTTTATAATAATATACTTTTTTTATTTTTTCAACTATAAATAAAAACACAACAATAAAGACATTAAATTTATTTCAGTTCATGATAAACGAGTCATTGAACTTTAGATCCAAAAGTTCAATAAATATGTTGTTGGAAAGTGTCATAGTAAACAAAGATAATATAAATTCCTAAAAATATTCGAGGATGGCAACGAACGAGTAATGTAATTCAAAGAGGAGTAAGTATTAGGTAAATTGTGATAAAGTCAAATACATAGAGTCGTTGCAAATGTATACGTGAATGAATTAAGATTAGAAGCATTGAATGGATGAAATTACAAATGATATGAACCAAAATTTGTTTTCTATCCGACTGAACTGAGAATTGTTTATATAAAATCCAAATCTTTTTATGTATTTATGTCTATTTTTCAGTATAGATAGATAATTCTCGTGTTTTTTAGTCAAATACGTGGATTATTTTGTAAATTTATAAGTTAAACTTAATTAGTATAATGATAATAAGGTAGGATACGATCCATATAATGTATTGTACGGCTAATTTATATTATCTACACAATATCGAGGAGAAGTCGATTAAGTATTGATTACGATAGAAGTGAGAAGGCTGCGAAGTGTCTCTACTCTTATTCATTCTACACTATGAATGGATTATCATAGAAGCCTTTTATGATTACGAGATCGGAGTTAAAACAACCAATGTGATTTTCAAATCATAACAAGTAATCGAAGTTAATCGAATAATCAGAATAAGCAGGCAAAATTTATCTTTCTCGAGGACATTTCTTCTTCAGGTCAAGTGCCATAGATTTGTTCTCAAGATTGTATGGAGGATAGAAACTTTTGAAGTGTAGACTTAAAAGATGGAAGAATAATCAATTTAATAGAACATGGTAGATGGAAACAAACTTATTAGACAAGAAAATAAAGAGAAAACTTGGAAATCTTAAAAGATTATAATTCAATAGAAGATTGAAAGCGTTGAAGGGTGAAAGAGATCCAGAGTAATCTGGGACAGGATACATCAAAAACTGAACAAATCGGAATCTAATAGTAACAAGAAAACAAATCTATTGGAAAACAAATATCCATCAAATGCAACTCTTCGAGTGGAAGACAAAAAGAGTACAATAGATGAATAATATACATTAATAACAGGAATTGAAATAAAAATATTTTATTTTTGCATTGTTTTTTTAATATTTTATTTCAATGAAGAATTGAAATTTATTACAAGAGAAATCGATAAATTAATACTTCTTATAGTTGTGAATTTTAATTTATTATTAATTTATGATTTTAAAATAATAAATTTTATTTAAATAACAAAAAAATATAAGTATCAAATTTAATAAATTGAATATCGATCAAACTATTTACTGAAAGTAGTTGTATATATATATAGCAGATGTTTCGTTTCTTATATATAATAATTAATGAATTTCATGAAATATTTGTAAGCATATTTTACTCAGATTTACTGATATTGTGGATGATTTATTTTACTCAGGTTTAGCGTCAATTGTTACGGTTGATGCATGTTCTGGAATTTTTTGAGGATTATAGAAGTAAATGCCATGAGTTGAAGATCCAGCAGCACTCTTACAAATATATACTACCCTGTTCCACACCATATTCAGCAGTTTTCTAAATGGTATCGGAGTTATCTTACGACTTGTATTACTGTGAACCCAGTTCCCCGCTGACTATCACCGAAAACGTTTTTAATAGCTTTAAAAATACTTTGTGAATTTCAAATATTGGGTGGTATGGCTTGAAAAACACTGTACGAGTACATCATTTCCGTTGCCTTTAAATTCTGAATACACATAAAGCGTATCATTAAAAAAAATAAGAAACGATGGTAGGAATATCTATGAGCCTTGCTTAAATTCTGATTTTGAAGCGTTTTACAGCTCTATAAGAAGTAGACTAAATAATAAATGCCTCCATAAAATTGTTCTTCTGCTTTATGCATCTTCCAAAGTCGATAGAAGATCTAATTTAAAAGAAGTGGCATGATTACTTTCTTCTGTATTCACTAGGCATACTCTATCAATGAATAAATAAAACAAGTAATGTTTTAAATTTAAAATACCATTAACTGAGCAAAACCTGTTTTTTTTTTTAAATCTTAAACTGCATCTTATACCGAATACCATGTTCCATGAAACATCAAAAAGAATACCATCACAAACTGGATGTTTAAAAACAAGAGCCTACTCACTCTTTGTTATCCAAGCCATATTGTTCTCAATGGTAAGTAAATGGCTTTATTAGCTTACACCAAACACAGGAACGACAATTTTTACTATCAGAAGGAGATATCAGCTACAAAAAAACCTAAATCCGGGCATTTTTTGGATAAATAATGATAAACAAAAAGAAACTTTGCGTGTTACGCTGCACACGTAAACAGCAACAGAACTTGCTAATGAATTGCGCTGACATCTGTTGACTGGTGAACGAATTAACACTATAGTACCATCTTTCCCCTTATCTTATATAAGAAAATTGTATCGTTTATATACGTAATTCATGTATTGATGTTTATGATGTCGGCTAACTCTATAACAATAAAATTTACAAATAATACGTGCTATATGTATATAGCACGTATTAATAAAGTCAGCCATTCTAACCACTGAATTCGTGTTATTTGATTATAGAGTAACAATCGATAACCTCAATCTAGATGCAGATAAATGCTAAAAAATTTTTCCAAAATGACTATATTCTGTGTATTTTATAAGTGCTATTTATAAATACTATTTTATTGTTATCTAGTTTACTTCCATTTGAATAGAAGTAGTAAAAAGGAATAATATTAACATCTATACATCATTTATATTTATTAAATAACTGAAATACTAACCAAGAATTCTAGAAAACGTTATTACGAGTGTACTTTATCAAGCTAGTAACGATATAGATAATCTTTTGAACACGAAAACATTATTTTTATCTGTAGACAATTGGAGATTTTTGCAGTAGTTTGGCATTACGATCCATCATTCTAAATTGTGTATTGTGCAGACCACCATTCCAGTAGTTTACAAAACGTAACTCAATAAAATAAAAAAAAGAAATACAATTGAAAATCTCTATAATTCGGGTTCTACATATAGAAATGTTTCTGCATCACTAATTTATATAAGAACAAGGCTCTTTTAATTTTTATAATACTACAATTATTTCAAGCTTAACAGATAAATTAATTGATTTTTTAAATGTAGAATTGTTATTGATTATCTTCTTTCTGTTCAGTTCGAAATTGGAGTATATTATAAGATTTACAGTTATAAAAACAAATATAATTTATAAGAAACATACGCTCTAGATACCACTTTCAGGTTATCATGTCAGGTCAGTGTGTAAACATTGTCCATTTTATCTACTAATGTAACAAATCTAAAAAAAAACATTGGCAATTGAGAGATATTTTTTCATCATATATAAGTGATAAACTAATGGCCTCTATTCTAAAACATTGCTTTTATTTTCATAATGAACGTTTCACAAGCAATAAAATTACTATTCAATGCAACATTCAGATGCTAACAAGATAAAACAATTACTGTTTAAAATTATTTTACATTTATATTAATATTTAATTAAAGAACATTTTGTAGGGTAAAAATATTTATGTACTGTAACGTCGTGTCGAAAGCTATTGACTGAAATTACAATAAATGTGACATTGAGTATTAAAAATCTTCGATAGAATACAGTATATAAAGAAGAATTAAATAAAAAAAAAATATATATATATATCCCTGCAGGCAAAGATTTTATTAAAAAGATTAAACTTAATCTCTTCTTTGTGTGTGGTTTTGAAATTAATTTTCTTTGTTTTTTTTGTAAATTAATGCTTTGTATATAAAAGAACTGATTTGCTAAGTTATTGTCTTTAAATCTGTTTTCTTCTAATTGAAAAAAAGAGTATTAATATAGAAATAAATTTTAGCAAATTGGAAAAAATATATATATAAAGGGAATATTAATCTTTACCCCTGAGAGTGAGAGAATATGTCAATGTAAATCATGTATATCTAAACATTTATATGATATGTTGGAAAAAATATATATATAATAGAATAGAAATTTAAAAAGAACTAAGTTTTAATAAAGCATTTACAGTAGAGCGTCGATTATTCGAATCAATTGGGGACTGGGGTTGTTCGGAAGATCAATGTTTCGGATAACCGATTATGTACGAAAAAATATATTAATTTATCCCATCAATTTAACATTTTTCTCCGTTGTGTGTCGCTTTGCGTTGAATTTTCATCAATGATAAGCCTAACGAAGACTATTGTATCGTTAAAAATTACTTTTTTTATTTTGTATGAACAAAATAAATATATTGAAAAATATAAAAACAATAAAAAAAATTATACTTCAGAAGTTAATTTAGTANGATTTTAAAAAAAAAGATTATTTTTAAATAAATAAATAAACTTTTTTGTATTTTGTAGTAACATAAAATGAACTGATATTGATCAAACGTTAAAATTTTGAATACTCGCGAAAATTAATTAATTGGCCACTGAAGGGAACTTGTGCCTACCAGAAGTCGAGTGAATACTGGTCGTGGGTTCGTGCTTCATCAATAGGCTGGTAACGTGGCGTTTTCCGAGTTTTCTTCACATATGTAACACTTAAATAGGGGCAGTTTCTATAGAAAGATCTCCCGGGAGTCATTTCCCTTGGCAGATCGTCATTTAGTCTGACCCCATTAGAGATAGACTCTTTAGTGGGGTCAGACCCACCGCTCGACCTTTAATCACCAAAATTTATTAGCATCAATCCCCCTAATAAACAAACCTCCCTTCAAACTTTCAGAAAATTTCGACAAAAAGCACAGGAGTTATTAAGCTTTTTAAACAGAATAAGCCCACACACATTAACATCCACACGTATTGAAATTACCCTGAATTTTTTTGCATTTCTCGACGTTCCAAGGTCCCAAGAGTCCAAAAAATGTAAAAATCTAGAGGAGGGGTCATTTTTTGACTGATCGCCATACTTTCCCTCTGTTATATAAACAGAAAATTATACAGATTGATCAATAGCTTTATTTCGTCCCACCGGTGGCCGAGTGGATCAAATTAGAAAACACTGGTAATTGACTCTTGGGACTGGTAATTTCTCATCTCCCAAATGGGTTTTCCTCACGTATCTAATACATAAATAGGGGACGAGTTTCCCATAAAAATCCTCCCGAGCGGCATCGTCCTGGTGTCGCGTTATAAACCAAATCTGAAAGAAATATAAAAATTTTAAAAACTCATAAAAAATTAACGAATTGGATTTTTAAAATTCTAAAACCGTACGTTAACAGAAGAATTTCATAGAATTCTAACACAAAAAACCGCTTGATTCTATCTGCTTCCGTTTCCGAGAATTTCTGAAAAATGATAGGATTTTCTCGTAGAAGAAGCATTATATTTTTAACACTAAATTAATAATAAAAATAGATCGTTGAGAAGGATTCATCTCCTTTCTTCATACTCTCTAGCCCGTCTTTGAATTATTCACGAATGCTCTTCGAAGAAATTCGTAATACCGGGATTATCCGATTGGGATATCGCGATAAGTACTAAAGAACATCAATCGTTGTAGCGTGAATTCAGATACAGGAAGTTTGGATACCGGAATCTCTATATTAAAATTTCATATTTACTGAGTTAAACGAGTTACTTAATCTTCAAGAGTTTAATAATAAGCTGAATAAATTCATGATTTACACGTAGCTAACCCGTTTGTCAGGAGCGAGACCACGACTAGTGTTTAGTAGTGTTACTTATTTGGCCACTACCGAGTTAATTAGGCTGCAATTTAAAAAAAAAATTATAGACTTATAAATTTCCACTGTCGTCCATCCATTTGTTCGTCCGTCTGGCTGTTTTTCCTAAATAGAAACACATACATCACACTGCAAAATTTCAGAAATATTCGACAAAAGACACAGGAAGTTATTAAGCTTCAAAATGGGTATAGAAAATCGTCTTAAATCCTTCACAATAACATAAACACTAGCAGATTAGACCGTTGTTATAATTTATCTTATCACTGTTCAGAATAACTCGAATACTAAGATATTTTATATGCTATTCAAGTAGCTGTCTATCTGTTACGCCCTTTTTTACAGCATTTCTACTTGACCTATAAATCTGAAATTCTAAATATGTTATTCTAAAATTCATCGAACTGAAAAATACAAAAATTCAATGTTTTTTTTATTAAGTTTAAGAAGAAGGAAAAGAATTTTTATAATAATAAATTTGAAATCAACTATCAACATTAGTTTAAAAACAATGTATAACAATGATACATTGAGCTAATTTCTTAATTCTTCTTTAATGTTTAAACGTTTATCCCTAATTAAAAATAATACTTTCGTACGAAGCAAAAATTCATTTATATTTCTTAATTACATCAAATTATATCAGAATAAATAAGCATAAGTTAAGTTACATAAAGTAAAAAGTTAAGCTTTTAACGTAATGTAAACAATGTTATTTAATTAATTTGAATAAATTTACAATGTAAATATTTATTCTTGTAAAGTTAACGTGTTTAAAATAAATTTACATTGTTTCATTTTCGTATTTTTACACTTGAAATTACAATGTGACATTTTAAAATTGTTAAGAGAGAGTGAGAGAAGGTAATTTGTTTAAAACTATAACTTAAATAACAGTTTTAAATAAGANTCATTTTAAAGTTGTTTCTTTTGTTATTTGCATCTGTTCCATTGTACAGAATCTATCATTCTTCTACACCATTGAATCTACAACAAAATATCTGCCTGTGAATAGGAGGGAAACAGAAACGTTGACAATAACAAGTTATATGTTGCCATAACAATATAAAAATTCCTATTTTATTATTTCATAAATCTATTTTCTTTAATCAAGGAAAAATATTTAAGGTATGAATAATGTAAGTAAACAATATAATACTTGTATTTTCTACATCGAATTCGAATAAAACTATTTATAAATATGAAAGAACACTTTGAAGTTAACAATTGGAATTTAAATAGTAATTTAAAGTTTTGTTTGATCCATGTTTTTCTCAGATAATATTGAAATAAAAGTACAAGAGTAAATGAGACTGTATAGGAGTCTTCGACCTCATAATAAACTATGAAACGTACAATGAAGGTAAATTCTTTTGTATCGAACTAGAAAAGAGGAAATATATTGTTGGTAAATGGCTATTATTAAGAAAAGAAAGAGTATTTATAGACAACGACGTCTGAAAGAATGTTTGACAAAGTTTCAAAGTGTGCTTCTGAATTATGTATGTTTTTAAATAAGCCATTCTATATGCTGAATAGCTTCGTAAGACAATATATAATGTGTAAAGTCAATATATATATTTATTTCTGACGGTTTATTCTCTTAATAAAATCTTATTCGGAATCAAAATATTTTTGCAACTCTGTATTGTAAAAAGTTGTCTTCTTGGAGGTTTCGGCACTCAATTCAGTGACATATGATCGAGAAATAGACAGTGACAGCTGTCAAAGGATTCCAATATGCCAAAAAAATTCGGATTTCTTTTCTATCTTAACTCTATTCTATACGACATGATTCTATTTCGAAACACGAACGACCATGATACGTATTTATTATGTAATTCGAACAGAAAGCAGTGCATACCGTATTTATTAGTTTACTGAATATCGTGAAGATTTACTTTTTCCCATATTATTTTTTCCCTTAATTTGAATTGAAAATGTGCCAACCATATATATAAAATATAAGTCATACTGTTACATATTTTTTAGCACGAAAATAGACTTATAAAATAACCAGATAAAATTTTTTAAAGTTTCATAAAGTCTTATAATCGTTAATTATAAACGAATTGTCATACGGTATTTTCTGATTAGACTACACCTATAACACTATACTTATGGAATGTGCCATAAACCGTGCCACAAACACAATGTTTATACATGATTTTGAGTTCTATATTTATGGATCCTGTTCAATTGCATGGGCCCAAAATAGATAAGGATCCTAAAGGCATACGTTATAGTTACCAGAGGAAGCTGAAGTCTCATTTGGAGAAATCATTCCGTCTTCTTATTCATCTTGATATCACATATTCATAAAACTAGTCGAAATTTGAGAACTCTTATGACATTCCAGGAGAAACGTGTATGAAAAATAAATATCGGTGTTTTGGTGAATTGTATGAAGAACATAGTTTAACGTTACACACAGAAGGTTTAAAGTAGGCATTTTCTATTCTATTTTAGTAATAGTAATACCACACAGCTTACAAATCGCTTCGAGGATTTGAATACAGTAGTGGGCACATTTAATGTATTCTTCTCTCGATTATGGTATCAACTAATAGAATTGTACACAGCCGAAGAAAAATTTCTCACCCTCATTTTCAACGAAACCGTTCGCATTCAAGTTTCCTTTACAGAAAGTTATTGCTAAAAGAGTTATAAAGAAAGAATAAACGGATCTACTTCTGGCTGAAAGTCTTGTGTTCTTATCAAGCTTATCTGATGTCTTCAAGGCTTTTTTCTATTATTTATTATAATGTCTGTTATTACGGCTTCTGCCTATTCACTCTCTGAAGTATTGAAGTTTACAGACAGTAATATGAATTAATTTATGTAAGATTATCCGTAAAAGAATAAAAATTAGCTTCTGTAAATACTATCTAGTAAAATACAGAAGCCAAGGCTAATATAATTTCTATACTTTGTACGTAGCATATAATTCTGCTCTGGACAATCAACGTTAATCACTACAACTAATAAGACAGAGGATAATTAGTAATAAGAGAGTAAAAATTAACAATAGTAACTAGAAAACACAAGACAATCACTGTCAGTACAGATGTTCAATCGTTGAAGCATACTGATTACATGGCATTCAATACAACTACGGTGTAAGTTTAATGAAAAATTAAAAAATTTAGAGAATATTTTAAATTTAAGGAACAAAATCTATGATAATTTTGGTAAAAATATGATATAACTACTTACTTTTACAAGTGGTTTGACCCTTCACTTGACAGTCCCAATGTAAACTTGACCGAACTCATTATACCCATAACAAAAGGCCTTATTGTATGCAAGTAGAAAGAACTTAGGTAAACAGAGTACAATAGATGCTTTGTAGACCAGATGTCTGTGCAGTAAAACTTCATTCAACTGACATAGGTAATCCTAATATAAATCTGTTCCAAATCCCATAATTTATCACGGATAGAATCTTCAGAGCATTATGTGCCATCCTGCAATTATATTCGTCTATCCTTTTAAAAGGAGCAGATCATTTCCTAATAGATAAAATTTTCTCTCCTTCTATGCTTTCAAGAATTATTGTTTAGTCAAGCCTGTATACCTTCATAATAATGAATACTATTTTAATATTATTAATATTAATTTGAATTATTTGTGAACATTTTTCTTAATAGTGTAATGTCNTTGTTATTGTTTTAATTATATTAATTTATATTAAATAAAATTAAAGTAACATAATTTTCCCTATAAATTATCTTAAAAATCTTATTTTTATTCGATTTTTTTAAAACTTTTTATGCCTTTTGGAGAGAGATGAAACCTCTTAATTGTTACTGAAATGTACTTTACCCCCCTCAAGCTTTGTTTGTTCGACATATTTTTATTTATGTGATGCATTCGTGTACATTTTACATGATATTTCCTATTGTTTTAAAAAAATATAATGCAAATATTTTGAATATTCCGAAATGTGATGAAGATAACATGATATACAGTAGTTGTACCGTAACAATTCTTCTAATAACGCTGAATATAACAAACTGTATATCCCTAGAGTATAGTTTTATACAAATAAATCTATTTTACTTCGAATGACAGCATTTCAAATGCATTTTTTTATTATTATAAAGACACAATGAACCTTTTGTACAATAAATCATATTTTCTTGTATATAAAATATTTTTACTTTAAATAAAAATAATTTATTTATATGCTATTTTTTCATTTTAATAATAAAATATATTTGTTATGTTTCTTATAGTCAAGCCTGTATACCTTCATAATAATGAATACTATTTTAATATTATTAATATTAATTTGAATTATTTGTGAACATTTTTCTTAATAGTGTAATGTCATGTCTTTCTATTATATGAATAAGTTATAATAATCCAAGCTTCAGTATCATTTTAAAGTTGTTTCTTTTGTTATTTGCATCTGTTCCATTGTACAGAATCTATCATTCTTCTACACCATTGAATCTACAACAAAATATCTGCCTGTGAATAGGAGGGAAACAGAAACGTTGACAATAACAAGTTATATGTTGCCATAACAATATAAAAATTCCTATTTTATTATTTCATAAATCTATTTTCTTTAATCAAGGAAAAATATTTAAGGTATGAATAATGTAAGTAAACAATATAATACTTGTATTTTCTACATCGAATTCGAATAAAACTATTTATAAATATGAAAGAACACTTTGAAGTTAACAATTGGAATTTAAATAGTAATTTAAAGTTTTGTTTGATCCATGTTTTTCTCAGATAATATTGAAATAAAAGTACAAGAGTAAATGAGACTGTATAGGAGTCTTCGACCTCATAATAAACTATGAAACGTACAATGAAGGTAAATTCTTTTGTATCGAACTAGAAAAGAGGAAATATATTGTTGGTAAATGGCTATTATTAAGAAAAGAAAGAGTATTTATAGACAACGACGTCTGAAAGAATGTTTGACAAAGTTTCAAAGTGTGCTTCTGAATTATGTATGTTTTTAAATAAGCCATTCTATATGCTGAATAGCTTCGTAAGACAATATATAATGTGTAAAGTCAATATATATATTTATTTCTGACGGTTTATTCTCTTCTTTATTGTTTACTTTCTTTTTACTAAACTGATTTATTAACTTTATTTAATTAAAAAATTTATACAAAAGTTTCAAAGTTTTTTTTTATTTTTTTAAACATTAATCTTAAGCAGTATCTCTTGTTTTTTTTTTTGTCTTTATCATTTGTTCGAAAGAATAATATTTCTCCATGTTTCATATAAAAATACTTCTACTGTAATATCGTGTTTATTACTATTATAAAACAAGTGTTTTCTTCCATTTCTGAAAGGAAATTTGCAAAATTGTTTCCGAATTTTTGATATAACAGTCCTTAACAGTGTCTTTTTTAAACTGATAAGAGGAGTGCCACTAAAAAAACAATATCTAATGTATGCAGATTTTCTCAGTCACCCCCTAAGATTTTTATAAACCAATAAGGAATATGGCATTCCACAATGGCCACCACCAAAATAATTCTCCTGTTAAAGTTTCTATAACCTGCAACCTAAAAAGTTTCCTTTAAAACTAGTTTTTATANTACACAATTAGGGCATGTAACGAGAATGCACACTAAGAAGAGATTTTTCGAAATTCCTCCCCCCGGGGGAGAGAGACAGGATTAAGGCTTCAACAATGGAAGTGTTAAGAATGGAAGTGCCAACAATGGAAGTGTCAACAATGGAAGAGTCAACAATGGAAGTGTTAAGAATGGAAGTGTCAACAATGGAAGTGTTAAGAATGGAAGTGTCAACAATGGAAGTGTTAAAGAATGGAAGTGTCAACAATGGAAGAGTCACCAATGGAAGTGTTAAGAATGGAAGTGTCAACAATGGAAGTGTTAAAGAATGGAAGTGTCAACAATGGAAGAGTCAACAATGGAAATGTCAACAATGGAATTATCTGCTAGTAATTAATAACGAGAATAATTGTAAAAACAATCTCTGGCGTAATTCTGCCTTGCAACGTACGATTAATTTATTAATGGAGGCATATATCAAATAATTTAAAACATTATTTTTTTAATTTTTCTTTTAGTTAAAATAAAAACATCTTCACACAAAAGTCTCTTATTTCAAAATAAGAAAATAATGTTTTCCTAATTTTAATTATTTAAAATATATTTGTAGATTCTCGACATTCTACTCGCAAGAAAACGAAGTCAATTTAACTACGACATGTAATTAGTTCGAAAGATAAAAAGGAAAGAAATAAAAATAGTTGAAATTAGAAAAATAATTAAGGGAAAACAAACTTTAGATTGCATTTGAGAAGTATGACAGAAAAACAACTTCTTCTAGATGTTGATATAAAAAATATAGGCCATAGATCAATACAGAACACAGGTTTTCCGGTCCATATCATCATTTTAGCGCTTTCTTCTTGAATTGAGTGACATAAATTCATTGCTTTTCCCTTATATATTGTGTTAAGAAAATATATACAAATATCGTTTATTAGTTTTTTTTATATTTGCAACATTGGTTAGAAGTCTTGAATTTTCTGTTGTTGATAATGTAATATAAGGTTCCTCTGATGATTAGATAAAGGTTAATCCAGTGTAATTTGTATAATAATAATAATATATCGACAAAAAGAAGGAATGTTTTAATAATTCTAATTATTTTGAGGGAGAAGAATTTATACGAAATAGATCTTACAAAGTAAAATGGACTGCATAATTTATTTTTATATTGCTACAGTAATTGTAAATTATGTGTTATAAACTTTTATATATTTTCTATTGAAAAGTGATTTTGTTTTCAGGTGACATACGAAAAAAGTATACGAACAAAGTAGAAATATTATTTTTGAAGTAAATCCTATTTCGGATATTTTAGAGAAGAAATATAAACACAATATAAAAATCCATACTTTATAAGAATTTTTTTTTCTCTTTAATAAATTTCCAATTTATTAAATTTATTGATTTTCTTTCTCAGAATTTTACAAATTCTTTAAGGTTTAAATAGTAAAATTTATTGGAGAAAATATAATTTTCTTTTAATTAATATATTATATAAAGAAAACACACTAAATTTTTATATTTTGTTAATTTAATTACATTTTTTAATAATAATTAATAATGGTTTCTCTTAACTTCAAGATGAATTCTATATTTTATATTTTAAGTGTTCTCCCTTGGTTTATGGTAAATAAACTATATAAATAAGATTTAATTAATTGGGCTTCAATTTGAAAATATTATAAACCTATAAATTCTATCTGTCTGTCCTTTCTTCATCTCGAAAACGGTATTAGATAGATGAAATTCTGGATTGGATATGAAAAGCATAGAGGCAGGAGAACCCGATTAACTACATATAATAGAGTTAGATGATTGGCATGACTCTATTGTTATCAGGAAAAGTATGATGTACAGGGGCAAAACGTTACTAAAATCCAGAGCATATATTAATATATTAATTGTGTATTTATATGTAATTGTGTATTATATTTGTTATATTAATATAACACTTAAATGGGAGCCATCTTTTCATAGAAAGTATTCCAAGGAGGCACGTAAGGCCCGAATGTTGTATTGTCTTATTTTATCAATCAAATCTTACTTTTCTTAGATTATTTTTACAAAAATAATAACAGTAATACTTTATAATTATAACGTATTATATATAAACTATCTATATGGTTATAATTATATATTTTTTAAATATATTTTGTCATTTTGAACAGTCTTTGGATGAATAAATTAAAATAAAAGCTTGTGATTTCTAATTAAATTAATAATAAACAGTTACAACACTAGTAAAATGAAGTTAAATCGTTATAATTTTTTAAAATATTTAGCGTAAAATTTATTAGTTTAGATGGAATTTATAGTTAAAATAATAAATATTAGATTAAATTCTTCTTGGAAATATCGGTGTAAATATCATAATTAACACTGTCATATGCAGAGATACAAATAATTAAAATCTAACAATATTTGTAATGAGATTGTTAGAAGTTCTGATAAGTATATATCAATTATTGTGAATGTTAATCTCAATTTGTATAATGATATTGATAATATGTCATAATCGAAATTGAATCGACGTCTCTCACTACCCATTGTGGGCCTGGATTAAACCACAGTAAGTATAGAAAAAGGCCCTCTTAGTGCCCAAATTAGTACTGAAAGATTTCTGTATTACTATTTTTAACTCTTGAAATAAACTTTGATGTGAGATAAAACTAATAAATAAAGTTGTTATCGGTCTTTTATTTATTTATTTAACACTTGAGCACTCCGAAGTAAAGGCTTTTCGGGAGGAAACTTAGGCACGTGTTGAATATGCGAAAAATTCCACATGGTCAACCTATGGTGAGGTAAAAACCCAGTGTTTGCTTTGCTTTTATTCATTCGACTACTGGAGCACACATATTAGAGAACTACATAACATTAACATCTTGGTTATTATATTAATTTTTCATTACTCTTCCCCCTACGAGCATTAAGAGGACTTTTATATCAAACTCATCTTGGGGCGGCTGAGAGGTGGGGCCCGATATATCCGGGACACATTGTTTCCGAAGAGTTCCTGGGATTTTCGACTCGCCCGGATTAGATACTGGGCCCCCTCAGAGAGGGTACGTTGAAGCCTTAACCGCCTCTGTCATCCTCTATTCAGCACAGTTATATTGAAAGAAGAGAATTCAAAGTAAATTGCTTGTAAAATCAGTAGTCTATTCTTATAATTTATGTATCTGACTGTAGAATAATAAAATACCTTTTTTATAATTTAATCTATAAATTGATTTCTTTAATAATAATAATATAAAATCAATTTTGCCTTCAATAAAATTTCGTTTATTTTGTTTAAAAAAAAATGTTTTATTGAATTCATTTGTTAACTAATTTTATTATTTTTCGATCATCTTTTAAAATCAAATTATCAAACAAATAGATAAGTAAATAATTAAAATAAAACATCTACAAGCATTCATTTATTTTCATTTTCATCTTATACTTCAATAGAGAAAATTGAATGTACGAATAATTTATTTTCATGTAATTGTTGGACTTTTCTATTATTTAATCAATTGTTCTTCGGAGAATTATTTAAACTGCTCTCGGGCATTTGAAACTTTCGAATAATAATTCATTTTGCTAATGAAACATTTTAAGATACGCCACTACTTTCTTATTTAAATACAAGAATTAAAAGGATTTACTTTCAAAGTAGATGTTACAAACAAACCTCTGAACAACGACCACTGAAGGAAGCGTACAGTAAGAACGGCCACTGCTCGCAGGTTTTTTATGTATGTATTTTTAGAAGAAACGTACTGTCTCCTGGGAGGACTTTCTATAGGAAACTTGACCCTATTTAGTTGTTAGACACGTGAAAAAACCCTGATCACCCTAGTGACTACGTTTTTTAGTTAGATTTTTTTTACGAAAATAGAAAACGCATACTCAAGACAGTACGTGAACCAAATTTGGTTGACATATGTCCAATTGTTTTTACTACAGAGAGCTCTAAACACCTACTCTCTACTGTATAATAAATGAATAGAACAATTGTAGATAATATGAAATATCAACAGGCACAGTTTATAATGCACGAAAAGCATTTATTCGTAATAATAGAAACTTTGTTACTGTACAAGAATGAAAATTTTAAGCTCACCAGTGCCCGAATGGATAACACCACTCAACACTAGTAGTTGGTTAGGGTTTGCACTTCTCCAACAGGCTGGCCACGTAGAGATTTCTGGGATTCCTTCACGTTAATAACATCTAAATAGGAGCCATTTTCCCTCCGGAAAAATTGTATTAAAACTCTTGAGAATATTGCAAGAACTTTTTTAAGTTTGGCTGAACTCACCACCCTAAAATCTACGATTTTTCGACCCGACCGAATTTGATCCTGGGTCTTCCAGAGTAGTAAACTGCCGTCTTATCTGATTGGTCATCCGGTCACCGGTAACACATACCGAAATCGAATATTTAATTAAATAAACTTTTAATACATAAAGAATTCGAATGTGACTTCAAAGCTAACTCTTCACTGACTCTACAGTAGCTATTATGATATCGCTTTGATGTTTATGCCATTGAATATATCGCTTCTACACATTTTGAAAGGTTCTTAGAAAACCATACAAATAGTTAATTAAAATATCTGTAACTTTGCTATTAGAAAAGAGTATTTTATAAATACACACATTAAAGAACGTTACGAAGCGGAAACTTAAGGTGCGGATGTCGGAACACTTGGCTGCAATACGAAATAAAATTAATACATCCCCGATTTTTTTGCAATGTCACATAAATAATTGTCAATTGGATATTAATAATGTAAAAATAATGCATAAAGAAAAAAATATAATTAAGAGAAAATTTAAAGAACATTTTGCGATAATTATGCAAAGTAATGTTTTGAATTTGAATAATGGAGTGATGCCAGCGGAATGCTGAGAAGAGTTAGTGTTATTTAAGAATTGTAAACGCGATGGTACTAGTGAGAAAGATGTGTCTTTCGTGGATGTTGGACCGTCTTCTGTTGTATCATCTACTGAGAAAGATGTGTCGTTTGCGGATTTCGTTCCTGTTGTGCATTCTGGTTATAAGAAACCCTACTGAAGAGGTCTTAGCAAGCGAAATGCATTTGGGGTGAAGTATGTTTATTAAAATAAAAGTGTTTTTCTTTATGTTAACCTGTTTACCTCTTTCTTAATTTTTATACCAGTGTACATACTCGGGATTTATTAAGCCTCCAAAAGTCAGAAACGAATGGAAAACTAGCAGTTTTTCGTGTACTAGTGAATAGTGCAATACGGTAAAAAATAAATAGTATTAGTAGAAAGATGTCGACCAGATTTAAATAGCGTATTGTAATCCATATCTATAAATGAGAATGTTTGTTTGTTTGTTCGCTATACACTCTTAGGTCGTTCTTTTTTTAAATAAAATATGATATTAATAGAGAATCGGGAGTATTTTCTTAATAAAAATAAGACAACACTTGAAATTTTCCAACTTTTTTTTTAAAGATTCCAATAGAAATCAAAAACATATAAACTTTGAAAAGTGTCATATTTAGAGAAATTTATGAGGTCTCAAAATATAAAAATTTATTGAATTTAAATATTTTTATGTCCAATATGAATAATGTTTTATTATCTTGAAAACTTTACTCTTAAAAAAAATATTCAAGAACCAAATAATATCAAATTGCCGAATTTGCAATGCAATAGTTTTTTTTTTCAATATGTTAATGAAGGAATATTTTATTCAAATATACTTTTTCAAATACTATTTTCCTTTGGATTTCCACACGTAAAAGTATCCCAGTGATCTCTTCTTATATAATAAAAAAAATCGGAATTTTTAAATATAAAACGGTATAAAGTATTCATTAAGACGTACTTTACGTTTTATATTCTTATAATTTCTTTTTAATACTTTTGTTTAATTCTTTTTAAAATTCATTTTAAGTATTTTTGAACTGACAACCGAGTGTGGTTCTATTTAAATATATTTTCAATGTAAAAAAAATATACATCGTCTCGACGAGATTTATATTTTATAAATAGCTAGTTCTTACTTTTTTTAATTCGTAATAAAAATGACAAGGGATAGAACTCTCGGTGTATGTATTATGATACATTTATAAAAACATATACAAAAATATTTTGCCTCCTGTTCGAATTACATAATAAATTCGTATTGTTGTTGTTAAAGTAAGTTTTAAAATAGAATCTCGTCCTAAAAATGAAGTTAAGATACAAAAGAATTCAGATTTTTCGGGTCCATTGAGATTCTTTGACAGCTGTCACTTTATACTTCGTGATCATACGTCACTGAATTGAGTACTGAAACTTTCAAGAAGAAAGTTTGATACAATACATTCAAAATAGTTAAGAAAATGTGATTTTAAAGTAAAAATATTTAATAGTTTACTCTTTTATTTTTATACGTTTCATTCTTATTTATTTAATTTAAAACATATAGACCGGACGTTCGTATGTAATTAATAGGGCCACCTTCCTTATCTAGTCTCGAATTTCGTGATTAAGAAAGGACAGACAAACAGTTAGAATGGAAAATTAGAAGCTGTGTAATTTAAACAGAGTCTGTGAGATTTTTAAGTCTTATAAGATGTGAATGAATCTACTAAAATTCTCTGTGACCAAAAAGAAAGATAAGAAATATATTCACTAAAAGAAGACAGTAGTCTGAAAACACTGTACTATAGTACAGTCCACCCCTCCTATAACACTGTTGATTATTCCGTTTTATATGAATTCCATGTTGTACGAGTCACTTAGAGTTTACAAATATGTG
Source organism: Centruroides sculpturatus (assembly GCF_000671375.1). Classification (NCBI taxonomy): domain Eukaryota; kingdom Metazoa; phylum Arthropoda; class Arachnida; order Scorpiones; family Buthidae; genus Centruroides; species Centruroides sculpturatus. Next base: position 734,590 of record NW_019384340.1, on the reverse strand, counting down.
TGCCGGGCTGTAAATGGCTCATGTATTTGTAAAATCTAAGTGACTCGTACAACATGGAATTCATATAAAACGGAATAATCAACAGTGTTATAGGGGGGTGGACTGGTATATACAGTGAACTGTGTAAATTAGAATCGCACGGTACCGAATATTTATTCCTGTTTATCAGGTTACCGCTTTAAAACAGTTTTTTATTTAAGCAAATTTCCATTTTAGACAAGTTTTACTGTAAATATCGATAAAAGCATCGAATTATCTCGAGTTTTTAGAACTTTTATTAATAGAAACGAGAAAAAATGACATTGATTTATGTTCAGAAATCCGTCATTTAATAGAATCAGAAGATTAATCGAAGAAAAAGCTTTTCTATCATTTTGTGATTTTAGCTTTTGTTCTTGCTTAAGTCAACGAACTTTGCTTTCACTTCAATTAACTGATAATCTTTTGTGTCCATTCAACGTAGACTTAATTCATCGAGTATACGCCAATCCAAAATAAATTAAATAAAACGTAAAATAAATCATTATTATAGCTTTAGTTTAGACTTTATTACACTCACAGTTCAGATACATTGTTTATTTTTATTCCTTTATCATTCAAACCTTCTCACAGTATAGATATAAACGTGTAGAAAGTTGAAAGATGAGTGAAAGAATTGTCACAATACGAAGATTATTGACTTGCAAGATGTATTCTAAAGTGAAATAACAGATTTTGATAAGTATTTAAGAGAAAATCGAAGTAGAATGTTGTTTACTCAACCGATAAACTGAAGTAATAGCTTTCATGAAAGACATTGTATTATTAAAATATTTATATATTTTATATATAGAAAAAGCTCTATATTATAATTTATTTAAATTATAAGAATAGTTATATTTCTATACTTCTAAATTTTTAAAAACCTAATTACATTCTCTAAAAGTTTTTCAATTTTATAGGCCTAAATATTTATAAAGTTTTATCGTCATAATATATTTTAAAATGGGTCTATCAATAGAATTGGATTGATGGAAGAAGGCAATGCTTGGGTAGTATTGCCACATGGTTTGATTTTTCAGGATTCCCTGCCATCTGCCATTCCTTGACTAGAGGAATTTATTATAGGAGGAATTGTTCCTACAATGAAGTATCTTTTTGTATATTTTTAATACATTTCTATCGGTAGAAGGTTGCACTACATATTGGGTGTTTGCAACAATCCGAATAGGGACTTTCAGGCTAAAAGGTCAACGTTAAACGAGTAGTAACCGAAAGTACATGGTGCAGAGAAATCCTTCCTTTCTCTTATCTCTTCTCCTTTCTTCTTACGGCTAATCACCTTGTGTTCGGCCGTAGTCTTTCGTTAAAATGTCACAGGCAGAGAAAAATACACATCTATTGCGTGTCTTAAAATTGAAGATCTTTCGGAAAGACCGCATTTTGTCCCAATTTTATCACAACTTTCAGTTGGCAATCTGCTATTCTAGAGGACTCAGATGTTAGACACGTGAAATTATATATANTTCTTTCATATAACGTTTCGTATATGAAAGTTCTTTCTTTTTTCAAATTGGGTAATGAATGGTACATTCAAAATTGTCCCCAATGTTTTTATCATCTAAATACAATTCATGCTTCTGTTGAATCTGAGAATTCTAAAACTTATCTACTCGTTTATGTGACAATGACTGAATAAAGCGAAGCACTTTATAAACGTTTTCTTTCATCTGATGACATTCCAGAAGCTTTTGATGAATTAAAACAACATTTGCTTACAGGAGCAAGGCGAAGTTATGACATCTTTTATAAACAATCATTTATAATACTTTATATTAATTGTTTCAGGATTGAATTTGTAGAATACATTTTATTCCAATTTTTTTTTAATTTTACATTTGTTTTATATTTATTCGAATGAATATTTTAAACAATTGCACAAATTTATTACCATAAAACAACAGATAATTGTTGTTAAGAGTACGTGTTACATAATTTTGTACAGTAAAACCTGCCTAAACGACAGAAAGAACAATCGCAATTCTTCGTGCTAAATTTATACTTAATTTATAATTAATAAACAAGAAAAAGAACATCATAACGTATTTTTTTATATATATATTTACTTATCCATGACGTTATTTTTATTCAGAAATTGAACAATAGAATGAGTTAATTCTCGAGGCATATCTAAGTGAATCCAATGACTGCAGTTTTCGAAACATAAAATCTGTATCTTGGGAAATCTTATCTTCAGTAATTTGTAGTCGTCCTTTGGACTGTAAATATAATTTTTTTTCTATAAAAATACGGTAATTTTAAATACAATCTAAACTTTCTTACATTATATATCCAGATGTATCTGAATGAACGAGGAGACATCTTCCTTCAAATATTCCTCTTAAAGGATAAACATTCCTCATTGCTTTCGATGTTCCCATCTTTTCTATTGATTCAAAATTAAATTTACATTTCCAACCAGTATCACGTTTATCCAAGTTCGAACACATGAGCTTGTTTACGCTAGAGGACTAAGAACGAATTGTCTATTTAACATTTATCAATGGTTTTATAGATTAATTTAATAGAATAATTTACCTGGATAACATTCTTCATTTTATTTTTAAGTATAGTTTTAGCCTGAGTGAGATTAATGTCAGTTGGGAGTTGTTGCAACACTTGTTTCAGTATATTAGTTGCTGTCAAACCCGAGATTTCTGCGTTTAATGGATAAGTCAGTGGAGAAACATCGACCAATACAATTTCTTTAACTAAATTTGGCTAAATTAAAATTTAAACAATTTGAGTGACAGTAATTAAGAATATAATTATAATACATAAAAGTATTCTTAATTATGATAAAAAGAAACATACTTTGTGAAATGCCAAATCCATGATTGCCGTTCCTCCTAAACTGTGTCCAATCAATACGGGTGGCTTCTTCAACTTTTGTATAAATTGTTCCAGATCGCATACATTATTTTCGTGATTCATAGATGATGTTTTCGGTGAATCTCCATGATCTCGCATATCCAATACGTATACCTACAAAAAAAGATAAACAAGAGCGGTTAATTGTAGAAGTTTTAAGAATTTGTAAAAATAATTCACCTTTCTGACAGTCTTTTCTGCAATTTCTTTGGCAATATCAGCCCAATTTTCTTTGTGGTCGAGCAAACCATGAAAAATAACGACTGGACACAAAGGTTCCATCATATTATTATCGTCTTCTCCATCATATACGTCGAAAGCCAGTTCTTCTCTAAGCAGAGAAACTTATTTAATGTTTTCCTTAGAAGAAATTTCGTGTAATAATTGTTAATTACTTAATTATTGTTATGAATAAAAGAGTTTTTATTTTTCTGGAGTCGGTATTTTATTAATTTTTTCGGCATTCAAAAATACAAGTATTAGTTAATAATTACTTTTATACTATTTATCATAAGCGTGTCAATTAACATTATAATAAATATGAAAAATAATTTAATTTACCTTTCGCTCTCCATTTACAGAAATTTCAAATTTAGAATAAATGCTAGACTATAGCAGAAAATTCCAGGAGTCTTTATATAGTCGCGACTTTACCTTGAGCTAGACAACCCCTGTATTAATTTCAGTCATCGTCTTCCTTATATTAACCACACGAATCAATTTTAATTTCCTTACTTTGATTTATGAGGTTTTAACTTCGTTCTTTCATATAACGTTTCGTATATGAAAGTTCTTTCTTTTTTCAAATTGGGTAATGAATGGTACATTCAAAATTGTCCCCAATGTTTTTATCATCTAAATACAATTCATGCTTCTGTTGAATCTGAGAATTCTAAAACTTATCTACTCGTTTATGTGATAAAGACTGGAAAAAAGCGAAGTACTTTATAAACGTTTTCTTCCATCTGATGACATTCCACAAGCTTTTGATGAATTAAAACAACATTTGCTTACAGGAGCAAGGCGAAGTTATTAGATGGTTTGAGAATACTGTAATTATATTCATGACGGGATAAGAAGACATTTACTCAACGGTGGTGCAGTTCGATCACCAGTATTGTATCCTCCAAATCTGTGGTCTGTATATGAATGCATGCAAAATGAATACACAAAACAACGTGGAAGCAGGGCACAGAAGAATTGGACAGTTTGATAGGGAATGCCCACGTTGGGTTATATCACATCATAGAAAAACTTCAAAAAGAGCAACGCCACGTAGAAAATAAATATGAACGTATTCTCCGAGAAGAACCATACTCTACAAGGAAAAGAACAGATATTCATCGCGAAAAAAGACTTCGAAACATGGTAAATAATCGTGAAAGTCGGCCTACTCTATCGGACAATTGCCCATAATCTTTCTCTATAATATGCTTTTTTGTGTGTTGATTTTTTCTTCTCCACTATTTAAAGTCTAGACCATTGATGTTTATAATTCGTAATTCTATATATTTGATTTTTGCTAATATGTATTAATGTAATAATAGTCAATGCGTGTGCATTATGTACAGTACAGTACATACATACGTATTGACAATTATTGTTGTTAAATATTTTATTGTATAAAAGGAACTATGAAGTGGAAAGAACCTCTTATGAAGGAAACACGATAATAAAATTAAAATTAGCTTTATTCCATGGAATCAATAACATCTCCATTTTCCAAGTGCAAAATCTTTTTTTTTGGAACTCCTTTTTTATGTGAAGTGTTTTGCATTTGTCTAGGCCAAATACAAAACACTCGGCCATGTGTATGTCCTTGGTCTATGTATGTGTGATTTCTAGGAATTGATGAAGTTGTTTTTGTGTGGATGCATAGTTTTATGTCGTTTATGTGCATGAGATGTGACAGCGTAAACTGTGTTGTTTTTCATGCCTGATATTGTAACCATATTGCGTGTTGTTTAACATGTTGGATAATGGGTTCAGGGCTAAGCAGAACCAGAGAGGACTTGGAATCTCCTTGAAAAATTCCTCCTCTAATGAATATTTGATTTGTTTGTATGTGAGTGTTATGAATCCTGAGATGTAATGTTTTCTAGTGCTGCATAGTGTTTTGGAAAAATGCAATGAGTGATGGATGTATTATGTACATGTGTAGAATATGTAGCAGCCAACTGTGTGGAACACTGTCGAATGCTTTTCTGTAGTCTATATATGCCATGTGTATGTTTCTGTGTTGTTTGTGTGCTTGCCGTAGAATGATTGAATCTATGAGTAACTGTTCTTTGCATCCCCTGTGATTTCTACGGTAACCTTTTNCTAATTAATTTATATTAATATATTATATTATAATAATGTAAAGACGGATAATCAGTGGCTAAGTGGCTATCAGTCTTACCAGTTTTCTTATATAGGCTCTACATATCAGTCTGTAGTTATTTATAAGTAATTTAACTATTAGTGTTAGTAAAGTATTGAGTAAGTAATTAGTAGTAGTCTAGTAATAGTTATTATTATCACAATCATGAATGATATACATTCATATCATCAAATATCTAAGATAATGATACTCATTAATTTAATTAACTATTTAACTAACTAGGTAGTCTCAGTTTCTCACTAATTTTAACAATAAAATTGCCTAGCCTAGCCCACTAACCACTTATAGAATAAAAGTTAAAAACTCTTACTTAATAGAATTAGAGTAGAAGTTATAAAATATTAGTCTTGTCTTGAATAAAGTATTTTAAAGGATTAAATAAAATTAAATCAATCACTTCTGTTATTTTTTTT